>NC_081182.1:29772455-29899144 GCF_029867415.1 Vicia villosa | reverse complement strand
TATATCAACGCATCTACCAAAAATAAGCATGTCAACCACATACCAGGATATAATAACACATTATCCATTCAAATATTTTGCATCCACACATTTATCAACATCAAAAGATAAAATCTATCAGTAATTAGAGTTTTATCAAATTTCTCATGCCACTATTTAAGAATCTGTTAAACCATACAAGGATTTGAGAAGCTTACAAACTTTGTTTTCTTGACCCTTCACGTCACAAACTTCAGTTGAGTCATATAAATTTCTTCTTCTAAGTCACTATTTAAAAATGCAATTTTGACATCCGTTTGATGAATCACTAGCTAATTACGAATGGAAGCTAAAGCCAATCATTAAAACGCGAAGAGAAGAAATTCCATCTACAAGAGCAAAAGTATCAAAATAATTTAGTGGTTTTATATAATTAATTAATAAAATTTAATGGTTTTAAATAATTTCAAGGAAATAATTTAATAAATTACTTACCTTTTATTATAAATCATTTAGTGTTTCTAATAACTAGGGATGTCAACGGGCAGAGAATGTTCGGAGGATACTTTCTCGCTCTCCACCAGATGGTCTTCAATTTATTTCTCGTCTTCAATCTCCGCCACGGGGAAACATTTTCCCATCATCCCCATCCCCACAAATCTCCACGAAAAATCTACAGAGAATCTTAATAAAGTTTCTATGTTATTCGATCAAAACTATGACACTAGTCTTTTTGTTATTTTATTTCTTTTTAAAAAGAAAGCACAAAATATTTTGCATCTTTTCCTTTTTTTTTTTAAATTAAAAATACAACTTGCATCTTGCATTAGTCAAAAAATATATATTTTGATATAATTTATTCAATAAATGTGAAAATAACCAATAATATACTAATTATTTGTTTCATACATCTGTCATAATTTTTAAAATAGTCATTAAAAAGACTTATTGACATTATTTGTCACTAAATAATTAACTAAACTAACACTTTAATTTTTTTATAGTGATTTACTTTTTGTGTTATGTGCTTGATAGAGAATGAATCTTTATCGCATTTATTTCGGGGTTGCGTGGTAACATAGAGAATTTGGAGGAGAGTTCTTGCGTGGATTGACTCTATCACAAAGATTTCTTGGAGGAGTTTGTGAGTTTTTTTCAACTATTGTTAGAAGGTGAAGTGCTTGGCCAAGAGGACTATAGTGGCGGTGATTTGGTTAAGCCACAATTTGGAGTTTATGGCTAAAGCGCAATGCGGTTATCTTCAAGAATGAGAATTTTAGTTTTTAGTGAGTGTATGTCGAAGATAGTTCTTAAGTCTTGGAAAAGGCTCTTTTCGTTTCACAAGCAAGTGGATAATTGTAATTTTCATATTTAGAGTATTCTACCGCTCATTTGTTTTGAGTTGTAGGAGCTTTCCGTATTGTTTTTTTGGAAGAGTATCCCTTCCACTCCCTTGCTAATTCCATTGCCTATATATATATATATATATATATATATATATATATATTATATATATATATATATATAATATATATATATATATATATATATATTTGGACGAATCAAAATTGTTAAAAAAAATAAAATTTGGGGATCGACTTCGTGAACATGGAAAAATAGCAATGTCAAAACTATAATTTAGCCTATTTATAATAAACGTATTATAATTTTCAATTAAAATTGTATTTAAAAAAACATTTTTCATTAATATTTAGTTTTTTTTTAATAATATCAAAAGCGGACAGACCCTTATCATTATTAGGGGTGTAAGCGGATAAAAAAATCAATTAAACCGACAATTCAAACCAAACCAAACTGAAATTAGATCGATTATTATTGGTTTGGTTCAAAAACCGAACCAACCCAATAAAAACCAATGTGGTTTGGCTCGGTTCTCGGTTTTAATTTTTAGGAACGCGCCAAACCGATGACTTGAACCAATGAAAATAATGATGCTCTTAATATTTTATTCTACCCATCAAATAAACTCAAAATTTTTTATCGATCCAACCATTATCCATCTTTGTTTACACTTCTTTCATTTAAGCAAAACACACATCTAGAACCAAACTCTAAAGCATAGAAAGCAGAAACCATACGTCGCAAAAAATATGCTTTCACATAACTACTGCTCTTGCTGCCCACAACTATTGTTCCTTTCACTACCGTCATTCTGATATGTTATTGTCGTCTTCTTCATGTTAAAGTTCTCTTTGTTAATTTTCATATATTTTGTACCTTTTCTCTTCATCAAAATTCATTCAGGTTTTGTTACAAAATAGTTTTGATGCGTGTTTGAGGTGTGAAACATGTTAATGAATATGCGTTTTTGTTATATTCTATATGTTAAGCTTTGAAATCCCTTACCACTTTTCTGATGCTAAGTGTTAACTTTTATATTTGATAGTGAACTTATTTCATGATGCAATGGAAATCATGTCACTATTTCGTATGGATTAAGAGCAACTTGTAATTTGTTTGAACAAATATAGCATGAAATAAATAACATGAAATATATTATTTTTAAAAAATAATAGTATAAAATATACCAAAAAACACGATAATGAAGAATATACAGATGAATATAATATTTTAAAAAATAATAGTATAAAATACACCAAAAAGCACGATAATGGAGAATATATGGATGAATATAATGTTTAAAAAAATAAACATTGTAAATCGATCAACCAAATCGAACCGAACCAAACCGGTTAGTTTGGTTCGGTTCCATTTTTAAAAAATGTTCAAAACCGAACCAAACCAAAGCGATAGAAATATCATTAGCTTGGACCTTTTTTTAACCAAAAAATCGTACACAAACTGATCCAATTACACCCCTAATCATCATCCTTGAGGATGAATACAAAGTTGAATTTGATGAATGTAAGAATAATTTCATGGTAGAATGTTATGGCCAAAAGGATCCACACCGCTTACGGTTGTTGTGTTGCGAAAGAAGCTTAATCTTATGTGGTCTGGAGTGAAAAACGGGGGAGTTCAGTCTTTGTGGAAAGGCTACTATGAATTCACGTTCTCAACTACTTGAGGATATACGTAGATTTAGGGCATGAGGATCAATCAATTTAAACCCTGAATCTTTGAAGCTATTTGCTTGGACAAGAGGTTTTAACCCAGCATTACAAAACAACACTTCTGCTCAAGTTTGGATTAGGGATGTCAATTTGCATCTGTGAATGGTGATCCCTATGGGGATTATCTGTTTGGAGCACCGAAGTTGGAGATTTTTTTTCCCTTTGGGGACGAGGATGTAAGGAAAAGTTTCCCCGATGACACTTTGGGGAGGGAATTGGGAAAATACCCTCCGCCCGTGATTCCCCGACTCCGACCATATTATTTAACTTTTATATTTTGTATATTATATAATATATAATTATAAAAGTTTACATAAAAATATTAATGTAATAAAAAAATGAAGAGTCATTGGTGTAACATTTTATTTTTGTGTTATTTTATAATGTATTGTTTCACTACCCAAGTACCCTAACTCTAAAAAGTGCACCCAATACATACACACCGTCCTCCTTATTTTCTTTTCTCAATTATCTTTGTCTTCTTCATTTACCATCTTCTCTATTCTCTTCATCATCACAACAACCACTCTTTCTGTTCATTGTGTTTATGGTAATTACTCTTCAAATATATGGTAATAACGAAATACTAGTGTCATAAGTTTTGATCAAAAAGTATAGAAATTTTCTTGAGATTAGATCTCCGTGGGGATGTGGATGGGGATGGGGGGAAATATCCTCCGTGGCGTAGATTAGGGATGGTGATGGGGAATAAATTGGGGGTGGGCGGAAAGCAGGGAAGCATCCTCCGAGCATTCCCTGTCCTGTTGACATCCCTAGTTTGGATGCGATTTTTCGGGGTTTCTCGGGAGTATTGGAGACTCCGTATTTTATTTTCTACCGCAAGATGTGGTAGGGACCTCTCTCTGCATTGATTCTGCATCTGCCAAACCAAAGGTGGAAAAAACTTTTAGTCATTTTCTAAGACTGCTTGTTGATATGGATTCAACAACCTATTATGGAGGCTTTTCCGGAACTGTTTCAGGTGGCAAAGGATCACTTAATTTTCGTGGCTGATGTGGGGTTTTTTGGCGAAGACGGATGGCAATGGAACATGCAGCTGCTGCTGCCAGCGGTTTCCACCGGCCTGCTACCAGCGGACGGTAATGATATTTTTTTTCTGTTGCAGGATTTATCAGTGCTGCTGCAGCAACGCCTTCCGCAAGTGGCTGAGCGGGATACTTTCTCACGTGGATGGAGGATTCGTCGGGAGTCTTTAGCGTAAAGTCTTGCTATGATCGGTTCAAGCCTTTTTTATCAGGACCTCCTTTGCAAGCAAGTTTGGTAAAGGCCTTGAACTATTTGTGGAAGGTTAGAATTCCCTCAAAAATCCTTTTCTTTGGTTGGAAATTTTTGCACAATAGAATAGCAACAAAAGACCAATTGTTCAAGAGGGGGATTTTGGTGGAGGCTATTGATTTATCGTGTGTCATGTGTTTGAAGGAGGATGAATCGTTAGATCATTTATTCAGAGATTGTGAGATAGTTCAAAGTATTTGGAGGAGGGTGCATTGTTGGTTAGGTTCTACTCTTGGGTTGTCTTTTGAGAACTTTGTCTCTTTTTTCCTTTTTTGCGATATCGTGAAGTGCTCGACCAAGAGAGCCATTGTTGGTGTGATTTGGTTAACCACTATTTGGTGCATATGGATGAAGCGGAATGCAATTATTTTCAAGAAGGAGGTTTTTAGTTTTTCGGAATGTATGTCGAATATTATCCTTTTTTAGTTTAATGAATTAGATAATATAATTTATAGTTTTATGTTAGTGATACATAAAGTCTGAACAGTACAACTAAATACTGATGATAAGCCGGAGCAAGAAAAAAATATGGGACAACAAAAGAACACAAAGAGAACTGCCTAACTAAAACAATAACACAACAACCACGAAAAACTCACAACGCCAACAGGTAAAACCAAGAGCACTAGTAACAAAGCTAGCTCCCCAAACAATATGTGAATCACCCTTTCCACAAGCGGCTTTACGGTTTTCATTTCCAGTGCATCGTAAGAATTATTGAGCCTTACTGATACGATCATCTATGGATAAATCCATATTGCCTTGATCATGGCCTTAGCTTCAATAGTTATGGCATCGTCGAAACCCTTGCATCTCCATGTAGCGGCCACATCCTTTCACTTTCACTATTATCTTCCCTAACCACCATGCTCAATCCCACTCATCGTCTGTCGTGATGTTCGTTATCTTCCCTAACCCCTGTGCTCAATCCCACTCATCGTCTGTCGCAATGTTCACGTCTGTATTGCACTTGTAAGAGGCATGAACATCTTCAAAGTAACTTTCTTGCAGCTCAGGTGGGGGAAGGCAAGTTTGCTACACATTTAAACTGTTCCAGGGAATGATTTCATGTCAATACACTAGCAATACTTAAAATTTACTGCAACAAAAAGGTCCAAAAAAATCACCTTGCGCAGCTTGTATTTATTGCGAACAGTTTTCAAGGATGCTGCCCTTCTTGACAAATACAACTCATGTAGAATGGTAGCACAATCTTCCAAATCATCAGATCCATAACCCAAAGATTCATGGAGGGGACAAAGTCTGCAATAGATTCAAAAAATTAAGTACTTTGAAATACTATCCTTTTAGACAATCAAATATTTACCCTAGAGTGTAATCTAGGCCAGATAATAAATTTGGCAAGAAAATATTACGTACATCGAAATACTAGATTATAGAGAATCAAATAGGTTATAGTCCATAACATTAAATATATATACCCAAGGATTTACTCGAGGCCGGATAATAAATTTGGCAAGAAATATAACAGATGGCAGCCAATGTAGAAGGTTTGAATTGTAGACACTCGTAGTCAAGCAGGCTCAAATCGGCAAGATAGTTGCACAAATATTTAAACTGTGAATGGGAAGTCTGCAAACAAAAACCAACAATAATTAATATCACTTTGAAAACATTAGACATTATCGGCTAGTAATAAAACAACATTTCAACTTACCGTTTGATTCTCACAAGCAATCACAGCAAACGTCCTGAAGTAAAACAAACCAATTGGCAAATGATTAATATAATCAGTACAGCAAAGTTTAGATATTCAAATTTAAGATATGAAAAAAAAAAATCCATGCCTTAAAAATGTGATGACATTAGGGTTTCCCATTTCATAATTTAGGGACTTGAGTATGCGAGCTTCCATTTCTAAAACCTACATTAAAAGCAATAAGTATGAGAAACAAAGCAACAGAGAACAAAACTATAGAAAATTTGACTAAAAAGTAGAGAAATGAGTGTGATACCTCATGCAGCTCATAGGTAGTAATTTGGCAGAATTCTACCGCTCTTGTTGGATTGACTTCTTCATACTTGCTGCATATTTAAAAGTCATGAAATTTTAATGCTTAAGCAAACAAAGACAACGTTGATAATTTTGATGGAAAAAAAAAGATTGTTGAGATCTTACGACGCAATGAGCATAGCTGAAATACCAAGCAACTGAAGCTTGGATTTATTGAGAGATTGAATAGATAGGAATCTGTCAATATAGGAAACAGCTAGATGAAGAGTTTCTGGGAGAAGTTTGTATGTATCTGCAACCTGAACTAACCAATCAACCAATTTTCCTCTCATGTTTGTAGTCATGCATCTCTGAACTTTTTCAATGTAATCAATAGCCGGTTTTCGTTTGTCCTCGATCTGAGAAACAAGCAAGAAGACATTAATTTAAAAGACACAGAAATTATACAATGATATAACAGAGTTGGCAGTAATAGATTACCTCCATCATGCAAAGATATTCGGAGATGTCGGATACGTAAGGCTCATCAATATGTTGATTGTCACGTTTGGCATTGGTTCTTCTGTTACAAACTGGCTCATCCAAATTGGAAATCTGTATAGGCAGAAAACCAGGAGGAACATCTAGATTTATAGGCCGAAAACCACGAGGAACATCCGAAACAACTCTCGGCCTTTTTGGATCAAGAGGAGTAAAAGGTGATTCATATTCATTGCTGGTTGTTCTTTTCATTGAGCCACCACTCTCCATTTCTCTCTATGGCTATAGTTTACTGAAACACAATGAGAAAGAGATAAAAATTTGTAGTTATGATTGAGATTTGAATTTGAATAAGCCTTATGTTTTATAGTAGTTATTTTAGAGTTGAAATTTGGCGGAGCTTGGGTTTTGTTATTTATTCTTTTTGAATATGGCGCTCGTTTATTTTCTACTTCATTTAAACCCTAGAATATAATTAAAATATTTCATTATATAAACTTGAGAAAAATCATAATACTACATCCAAATTAACCCTGTCCATATTTATGACACGTATGGTTAAATAGTATTAACATAAAACCATAATTAACTTACCATAACTTATATATTTTACCCTATATTTTATATATAATAAATTTTACTTTTTATTTTTATATTTCTTTAAGTAAATTAATATTTATTATTAATTAATTAATGAAATTTAATGTTTTTATATAATTTCATGGAAATAATTTAATAAATTACTTACCTTTTATTATAAAATCATTTAGTGTTTATAACTAAAAATAGCTAATATTTATGTTTTTTAAAATATTTTGACAATATAAAACAGGGTTGATTCATAGAGTTCTTTTGACTTAATGTGTGTGACTTGAATAATATTATTATGAAATAAATTTAGATTTAATTTATAACAATTAAATCAAACAAAAATATGTATGTATGGTTTATAAAGATTTATTTACTAGAAAATAATTGAGTTGATTCAAACAATTTAGAATAATTAAAATACATATATGTATTATTGTAACCACAACACACTGAAATGTGTTGTTGGCAAAATCGGTTGGATCATCTCAAATCTATTATGATGCGAGAATTAGTTTTGAAGAACCAGAAGTTTCTTCAATGCAATAAATTTGTATGTTTCCAAAGAAAATTTTGAGAATTTGAATTTTTATGATATTAATTGTTGCATCGACTAAAAGATCATGCATATGTTTCTATTCACAACCAAAAGTTTGTGAAATTATTTTCTCAATTAATTAGACTAATATCTTGTTTTCTGGATTTTTTAGAAATTCATCTATATGTATCACATATATTATTAAAATTGATATTGAATATCATGTAAAAAATATGTTCATAAAATGACAATGGACATGAAGATCCATTCTTTAGACGTCTAAAGTTAAATATATAGTTGATACTTATGAGATCATCAATTATAAATTATATATTTGAAACACCCAAAGAAAAGCTTTGTATGTTTATCTGAGGCAATTTCATCTGAGACAAAAACCAAGACTTGGGAGGCTATGCTTAAATGGGAATATTATCTTGGAGCTCTGCTCAATTTTTTATTTTAGTGGTATGTTGCTTTATTTTACTAGTTTGAAAGTGTTTATGAAAATGATAAAATGCTGAAAAGAATAAAGAATACAAGGATGTATCTTGGTTCCCGTCACAATCCGAGAGTACTCTGGTCCTTTTTCAACATGAAAGAGACTTTAATATTATTAAGACTCATACAAGACCAACACAATCACCAAGAACAATCCTTTTATGATCAACCAAGTTGAAATGAGAACAATCCTCTCAAACTCAACTCTCTTGCTTCCAACAATCCTGGACAACAAGATATACAAACCAATCAAGTAGAAAAAGAAGATAATTCTTTCTTTTCCACTCTCTTGTATCCAACAATCCTGGACAACAAGGTATTACAACCAAATCTAAAAATTATTTAACTAAAGAAAGTAGATGAATATTTATCAATCACTAGGATTGATCTTCTCTTTCAAACAAGCTATTTACAATGATATAATAGTGCTCAAGTGTTTTATGAATGAGTGAGAAATGTTTCTGAATTGATATGAAACAATGTGCAAAAAATTCTCAATGAAATAATCGTTCAGCTGAGAGGGAGAAATGAATTCATTGAGGTAAGGGGAGAGAAATGAATTTTTCTTAAAAGGAATTGTGCTCTTTTTTCTTCACTAAATTTTTTCCCACTGGATTTTTTCTAGTAAGGTTTTAACGAGCCATATCCTGAACAAACATCAAGGAGGACTATTATGAATAATGTATTATTGTCTCCCTATAAATTTTTTTCTTATTTGTAATGATGTGTATTGATTAGTAACGAGGTAGTTCCTTCACAAAGAATGTTGTATTTTTTTCCTTCAATAAAACTTTTCCACTGAGTTTTTTCTAATAAGGTTTTAACAAGACATATTCTTTATGGACATCCAAGGAAGAGTGTTATAAACCGTAGGATTATGGATGTCCATCAATTAAGAGATTTTAGGTTAATTTTCCATTGATTAGATATGTCCTATGAATATGACTCATATTGTATCAGAATCTCTCACATTCCGAATATGAATAATAGAATATATTCTCTTCTTCTCTCTCTTCTATTGTTTTATTCTGTTTCATAATAATTATTTATTGTTTTTCAATTTTTTATTTTTTTAGGTATTTAAATTTTTATGTTGATTGGAATAATTGATGATATTTTAATGTTATATTAATTATTGTTTTGGATTGAAGATAAATTATATTATCAATGTCATGATTTATATTGTAAAATCATTCATTTTTAAATAATGATGACAATTTAGATTAAAAATTTAAATGATATTAATTTAAAATAAAATTAAATATTAAAAATTAATAATCGTTGAATATTTTGGTTACCAAATCCAAGTGGGTCGGTTGTACGTAACTGTTTTTGAGGAGTAATAAAAGTTATCTAATCTCCAAAAAAATAATTGAAGTTGTTGTTAAAAGAATCATTTTATAACGATTATTATCATTGTGTTGTATAAAAAAAGGCAACAATAATTATTGTTGTGAAAACAGTTATGACAGCGATATCAAATTTCATTACAAAACTTTTTACAGCGACACTTATACCAATGACATGCAACGGAATTTTTTCCTGGTAAAAACTACAATTTGCAGCAACTTTGTGCTTTTTCTCAACAATTGTTATCGCTGTGAAAAATCATTTTTGTTTATATATATATATATATATATATATATATATATATATATATATATATATATATATATATATATATATATATATATATATATCATATTTGCTTTTAGAAAATATCATTTTAATCCATGTAATCTATAAATTTATAAAGTATAATGAAATAAAGATGTCTAAGAAAACAAAACTAGATTTATGGCAAATCTATAGTTTTATGGGTGTGTTTGTTTCGGTGCTAGAAAAAAGGTTTATGAGAACTTGAGACAGGAAATCATTATTTTTTTTATTTCATAAAAATACTTTGGAATATACATTTGAAATTTTAAGGGTCTGTTTGGAAAAATTAAGGGTTGACTGATAAGCTAGCTGATAGCTTATGCCTGATGACTGATGACTGATAGCTTATAGTTGATGGTTGAGTTGATAGCTGATAAGTTAATTGAAGTGTTTGGTTAAATTAGTTGCTTAACTAACTTATAAATGTAAGTTGACATAAAAGATATTTAATACATGGTTATTACATTTTAAACTAAAATAAATTATAAAGGATAAATGTAGATTTTTGGTAAAATAATAAGGATAAAAAAACATAAGCTATAATCTATAAGTTAAAACGTTATTTGAAATAGCTTTTGAAAAATAAGTTATAAGCTAGCAAAATAAGCTATAAGCCCGTGATGAAAATACTATCACCAAACATATCTAAATTGTCTTATGAGCTTATAAGCTATAAGCTATATAAACTATAAGCTCAAAAAAAAATGTCTTACCAAACATAGACTAAATACTTATTCTTGTGTCAAAGTGTGAGAATCGTATATTATCATGAGAATAAACAATAAGTAACAATAACTACCCAATTTCTTATTATCTTAACATATTATTTTATATTTTTAAAATTATAAATAAAATAAATTAAAAATATTTCTAAAAACCTTAATTATTTACCAAACAAATTGATGGGACTAAAATTTCCGACATTAAGATTTTTAGAAATGACATTTTTGAGATTATAATTCTAATCTGTCAAAAAACGTGCACGCCCTATATATTGTTGGATTAAGAGGCCAAAAACAGCAACAAGTTCAACAACAACGAAACCACAATGTAAATTAAGGAAAGTAACCAAACTGAGTCGTGAATTAGGTTCACTGTCCTTGAGAGTTATATTCAGGTACTATGCTAAACACCCTGGTTGTAGAAATCAGGAACTCAAGAACTAGCGAGAATTTCAAATATATATTTTCCAGGAACAAAGAAGGGAGGAGAAGATTATAATTTTATGGTATCTTATTTCATAAGAAATAAGCAAACTATTTATAGTATAAAATTAGTGAACAACAGGGTAGAGGAAGGAAATAAATGATGGGCAGCAAAGTTTAATAACTTGGGCGACAGCACAACAAACCACGTTGATTTAGTCAAAGTGGATGGTGCAAAGTTTAATAACTTGGACGACAACACATCAAACCATACTAATTTAGTAATAAACTTCTACTGGTGGAAGTTGTTCTTAAAAAGTTGCAGTAGTGTTTTGGTCTGATTTTGCACTAAACTTCCACTAGTGGAAGTTGTTCTTAAAAAAGCTGCAGTAGTATTTTGGTCTGATTTTGCACTAACTTCCACTGGTGGAGGATGGATTTTGAAATACACTAATTTTCCAAAAATCCCCCACATACTTCAAAGGTCCAAATAAAGGGTTTAAGGAGGAAATTTCATGGACAATTTTCGAAAATGTAATTTTTTTAGTCTGGTGCCTTTGGGCAATGAACCAGTGCCTAGACTAATAATACTTAACTCACAAGTGAATAGGTGAAGCAAGCTCTATGAACCATTACACTTTGGTGCGTGCTAGAGACCTTACCAGTCATTACACCCCCACAATTTCTTGCTGACATCGTCATTGTGCGCCAACTCGACCATGCGCCTGCTTGGCGTTCAAGAGTGCTCTAGAGATTTGCCAAATCTCATGCAAGCAACTCCACTTGACACTCATATAGGTGAATTGATGCACTTCATATACTACCCATAAGGGCTATGGAAATCAATAAAAGCTCCTAAGCTTATCCTCTACTAATGCAGCTCAGCACTCCATAGTCGGAAGGGATATTAGTGATGTCAGTTCAGTAAATAACTTGTTATTACCCATATGAACCTTCTTTATAGGATCTCTAATAACAAAGGTTGGGGTTACCATTATTTACTATATTCAAATTGGATCAAGTCCCATTCCTTTCAATGATTCATAAATCATTTTTCTACCCATTGGTTTAGTCAGAGGGTCGGCCAACAGGTGTTTTACCATATTGTGTCTTAATCAAACATGTCGATTATTTTCATTAAATGTCTTGTTCTTAGCAATTGCAATTGTGGACTGGTTATCACAATGTATTGATATTGATGGAGTGGGTTTTATTCCCAATGAAATGTATGATAAAAAGTTTCTCAACCACTTAGCTTCACTACCAGCCATCTCCTGAGCTAAAAACTCTGATTCCATAATGGATCATGCTATAATAAATTGCTTGGCTGATTTCCAAATAATTGCACCACCACCAACTATGAATATATAACCATTAGTTGATTTTCTCTCGTCTGAATTCGAGATCCAATTAGCATCATTGTAACCTTCCAGGATAGCGGGAAATCGATTGTACTTGATACCATAATTCATATATAGTACCTCTCACATATTTCATAATTCTTGCAAGCGCTTCCCAATGATGCTCATTGGGGCTATGAGTATACCTATTCAATCTGCTCACAACATAAGCTATATATCAAGTCTAGAAAAGTTCATCAAATGTATCAAACTTCCAATAATTTGAGCATACTCAGATTGAGAAACAGGATCTCCTTCATTCTTCTTTAATTAAGATTTAGAACCATAAGGGGTACTCACAAATTTAACATCATAGTGACCAAACTTCTTAGGAAATTTTTCAACATAACATTCTTGGGATATTGTGATATTGTCTCCATTCCTTATGATTTTAACACCCATTATAACACTTGCTTCTCCCATATCTTTCATGTCAAATTTTGATGAGAGAAAACTCTTAGTTTCAAAAACTATATCAACGCATCTACCAAAAATAAGCATGTCAACCACATACCAGGATATAATAACACATTATCCATTCAAATATTTTGCATCCACACATTTATCAACATCAAAAGATAAAATCTATCAGTAATTAGAGTTTTATCAAATTTCTCATGCCACTATTTAAGAATCTGTTAAACCATACAAGGATTTGAGAAGCTTACAAACTTTGTTTTCTTGACCCTTCACGTCACAAACTTCAGGTTGAGTCATATAAATTTCTTCTTCTAAGTCACTATTTAAAAATGCAATTTTGACATCCGTTTGATGAATCACTAGCTAATTACGAATGGAAGCTAAAGCAATCAAAACGCGAAGAGAAGAAATTCCATCTACAAGAGCAAAAGTATCAAAATAATTTAGTGATTTTATTATTAATTAATTAATAAAATTTAATGGTTTTAAATAATTTCAAGGAAATAATTTAATAAATTACTTACCTTTTATTATAAAATCATTTAGTGTTTCTAATAACTAGGGATGTCAACGGGGCAGAGAATGTTCGGAGGATACTTTCTCGCTCTCCACCATGTCTTCAATTTTATTTCTCGTCTTCAATCTCCGCCACGGGGAAACATTTTCCCATATCCCCATCCCCACAAATCTCCACGAAAATCTACAGAGAATCTTAATAAAGTTTCTATGTTATTCGATCAAAACTATGACACTAGTCTTTTTGTTTATTTTATTTCTTTTTAAAAAAGAAAGCACAAATATTTTGCATCTTCTTTTTTTTTTTTAAATTAAAAATACATCTTGCATCTTGCATTAGTCAAAAAAAATATATTTTGATATAATTTATTCAATAAATGTGAAAATAACCAATAATATACTAATTATTTGTTTCATACATCTGTCATAATTTTTTAAAATAGTCATTAAAAAGACTATTGACATTATTTGTCACTAAATAATTAACTAAACTAACACTTTAATTTTTTTATAGTGATTTACTTTTTGTGTTATGTGCTTGATAGAGAATGAATCTTTATCGCATTTATTTCGGGGTTGCGTGGTAACATAGAGAATTTGGAGGAGAGTTCTTGCGTGGATTGACTCTATCACAAAGATTTCTTTGGAGGAGTTTGTGAGTTTTTTCAACTATTGTTAGAAGGTGAAGTGCTTGGCCAAGAGGACTATAGTGGCGGTGATTTGGTTAGCCACAATTTGGAGTTTATGGCTAAAGCGCAATGCGGTTATCTTCAAGAATGAGAATTTTAGTTTTAGTGAGTGTATGTCGAAGATAGTTCTTAAGTCTTGGAAAAGGCTCTTTTCGTTTCACAAGCAAGTGGATAATTGTAATTTTCATATTTAGAGTATTCTACCGCTCATTTGTTTTGAGTTGTAGGAGCTTTCCGTATTGTTTTTTGGAAGAGTATCCCTTCCACTCCCTTGCTAATTCCATTGCCTATATATATATATATATATATATATATATATATATATATATATATATATATATATATTGGACGAATCAAAATTGTTAAAAAAATAAAATTTGGGGATCGACTTCGTGAACATGGAAAAATAGCAATGTCAAAACTATAATTTAGCCTATTTATAATAAACGTATTATAATTTTCAATTAAAATTGTATTTAAAAAAACATTTTTCATTAATATTTAGTTTTTTTTTAATAATATCAAAAGCGGACAGACCCTTATCATTATTAGGGGTGTAAGCGGATAAAAAAATCAATTAAACCGACAATTCAAACCAAACCAAACTGAAATTAGATCGATTATTATTGGTTTGGTTCAAAAACCGAACCAACCCAATAAAAACCAATGTGGTTTGGCTCGGTTCTCGGTTTTAATTTTTAGGAACCGCCAAACCGATGACTTGAACCAATGAAAATAATGATGCTCTTAATATTTTATTCTACCCATCAATAAACTCAAATTTTTTATCGATCCAACCATTATCCATCTTTGTTTACACTTCTTTCATTTAAGCAAAACACACATCTAGAACCAAACTCTAAAGCATAGAAAGCAGAAACCATACGTCGCAAAAAATATGCTTTCACATAACTACTGCTCTTGCTGCCCACAACTATTGTTCCTTTCACTACCGTCATTCTGATATGTTATTGTCGTCTTCTTCATGTTAAAGTTCTCTTTGTTAATTTTCATATATTTTGTACCTTTTTCTTCATCAAAATTCATTCAGGTTTTGTTACAAAATAGTTTTGATGCGTGTTTGAGGTGTGAAACATGTTAATGAATATGCGTTTTGTTATATTCTATATGTTAAGCTTTGAAATCCCTTACCACTTTTCTGATGCTAAGTGTTAACTTTTATATTTGATAGTGAACTTATTTCATGATGCAATGGAAATCATGTCACTATTTCGTATGGATTAAGAGCAACTTGTAATTTGTTTGAACAAATATAGCATGAAATAAATAACATGAAATATATTATTTTAAAAAATAATAGTATAAAATATACCAAAAAACACGATAATGAAGAATATACAGATGAATATAATATTTTAAAAAATAATAGTATAAAATACACCAAAAAGCACGATAATGGAGAATATATGGATGAATATAATGTTTAAAAAAATAAACATTGTAAATCGATCAACCAAATCGAACCGAACCAAACCGGTTAGTTTGGTTCGGTTCCATTTTTAAAAAATGTTCAAAACCGAACCAAACCAAAGCGATAGAAATATCATTAGCTTGGACCTTTTTTTAACCAAAAATCGGTACAAACTGGTCCAATTACACCCCTAATCATCATCCTTGAGGATGAATACAAAGTTGAATTTGATGAATGTAAGAATAATTTCATGGTAGAATGTTATGGCCAAAAGGATCCACACCGCTTACGGTTGTTGTGTTGCGAAAGAAGCTTAATCTTATGTGGTCTGGAGTGAAAAACGGGGGAGTTCAGTCTTTGTGGAAAGGCTACTATGAATTCACGTTCTCAACTACTGAGGATATACGTAGATTTAGGGCTTGAGGATCAATCAATTTAAACCCTGAATCTTTGAAGCTATTTGCTTGGACAAGAGGTTTTAACCCAGCATTACAAAACAACACTTCTGCTCAAGTTTGGATTAGGGATGTCAATTTGCATCTGTGAATGGTGATCCCTATGGGGATTATCTGTTTGGAGCACCGAAGTTGGAGATTTTTTTCCCTTTGGGGACGAGGATGTAAGGAAAAGTTTCCCCGATGACACTTTGGGGAGGGAATTGGGAAAATACCCTCCGCCCCGTGGATTCCCCGACTCCGACCATATTATTTAACTTTTATATTTTGTATATTATATAATATATAATTATAAAAGTTTACATAAAAAATATTAATGTAATAAAAAAATGAAGAGTCATTGGTGTAACATTTTATTTTTGTGTTATTTTATAATGTATTGTTTCACTACCCAAGTACCTAACTCTAAAAAGTGCACCCAATACATACACACCGTCTCCTTATTTTCTTTTCTCAATTATCTTTGTCTTCTTCATTTACCATCTTCTCTATTCTCTTCATCATCACAACAACCACTCTTTTTGTTCATTGTGTTTATGGTAATTACACTTCAAATATATGGTAATAACGAAATACTAGTGTCATAGTTTTGATCAAAAAGTATAGAAATTTTCTTGAGATTAGATCTCCGCGGGGATGTGGATGGGGATGGGGGGAAATATCCTCCCGTGGCGTAGATTAGGGATGGTGATGGGGAATAAATTGGGGGTGGGCGGGAAGCAGGGAAGCATCCTCCGAGCATTCCCTGTCCTGTTGACATCCCTAGTTTGGATGCGATTTTTCGGGGTTTCTCGGGAGTATTGGAGACTCCGTATTTTATTTTCTACCGCAAGATGTGTAGGGACCTCTCTCTACATTGATTCTGCATCTGCCAAACCAAAGGTGGACAAAACTTTTAGTCATTTTCTAAGACTGCTTGTTGATATGGATTCAACAACCTATTATGGAGGCTTTTCCGGAACTGTTTCAGGTGGCAAAGGATCACTTAATTTTCGTGGCTGATGTGGGGTTTTTTGGCGAAGACGGATGGCATTGGAACATGCAGCTGCTGCTGCCAGCGGTTTCCACCGGCCTGCTACCAGCGGACGGTAATGATATTTTTTTCTGTTGCAGGATTTATCAGTGCTGCTGCAGCAACGCCTTCCGCAAGTGGCTGAGCGGGATACTTTCACGTGGATGGAGGATTCGTCGGGAGTCTTTAGCGTAAAGTCTTGCTATGATCGGTTCAAGCCTTTTTTATCAGGACCTCCTTTGCAAGCAAGTTTGGTAAAGGCCTTGAACTATTTGTGGAAGGTTAGAATTCCCTCAAAAATCCTTTTCTTTGGTTGGAAATTTTTGCACAATAGAATAGCAACAAAAGACCAATTGTTCAAGAGGGGGATTTTGGTGGAGGCTATTGATTTATCGTGTGTCATGTGTTTGAAGGAGGATGAATCGTTAGATCATTTATTCAGAGATTGTGAGATAGTTCAAAGTATTTGGAGGAGGGTGCATTGTTGGTTAGGTTCTACTCTTGGGTTGTCTTTTGAGAACTTTGTCTCTTTTTTCCTTTTTTGCGATATCGTGAAGTGCTCGACCAAGAGAGCCATTGTTGGTGTGATTTGGTTAACCACTATTTGGTGCATATGGATGAAGCGGAATGCAATTATTTTCAAGAAGGAGGTTTTTAGTTTTTCGGAATGTATGTCGAATATTATCCTTTTTTAGTTTATGAATTAGATAATATAATTTATAGTTTTATGTTAGTGATACATAAAGTCTGAACAGTACAACTAAATACTGATGATAAGCCGGAGCAAGAAAAAAATATGGGACAACAAAAGAACACAAAGAGAACTGCCTAACTAAAACAATAACAACAACAACCACGAAAAACTCACAACGCCAACAGGTAAAACCAAGAGCACTAGTAACAAAGCTAGCTCCCCAAACAATATGTGAATCACCCTTTCCACAAGCGGCTTTACGGTTTTCATTTCCAGTGCATCGTAAGAATTATTGAGCCTTACTGATACGATCATCTATGGATAAATCCATATTGCCTTGATCATGGCCTTAGCTTCAATAGTTATGGCATCGTCGAAACCCTTGCATCTCCATGTAGCGGCCACATCCTTTCACTTTCACTATTATCTTCCCTAACCACCATGCTCAATCCCACTCATCGTCTGTCGTGATGTTCGTTATCTTCCCTAACCACTGTGCTCAATCCCACTCATCGTCTGTCGCAATGTTCACGTCTGTATTGCACTTGTAAGAGGCATGAACATCTTCAAAGTAACTTTCTTGCAGCTCAGGTGGGGAAGGCAAGTTTGCTACACATTTAAACTGTTCCAGGGAATGATTTCATGTCAATACACTAGCAATACTTAAAATTTACTGCAACAAAAAGTCCAAAAAAATCACCTTGCGCAGCTTGTATTTATTGCGAACAGTTTTCAAGGATGCTGCCCTTCTTGACAAATACAACTCATGTAGAATGGTAGCACAATCTTCCAAATCATCAGATCCATAACCCAAAGATTCATGGAGGGACAAAGTCTGCAATAGATTCAAAAAATTAAGTACTTTGAAATACTATCCTTTTAGACAATCAAATATTTACCCTAGAGTGTAATCTAGGCCAGATAATAAATTTGGCAAGAAAATATTACGTACATCGAAATACTAGATTATAGAGAATCAAATAGGTTATAGTCCATAACATTAAATATATATACCCAAGGATTTACTCGAGGCCGGATAATAAATTTGGCAAGAAATATAACAGAGGCAGCCAATGTAGAAGGTTTGAATTGTAGACACTCGTAGTCAAGCAGGCTCAAATCGGCAAGATAGTTGCACAAATATTTAAACTGTGAATGGGAAGTCTGCAAACAAAAACCAACAATAATTAATATCACTTTGAAAACATTAGACATTATCGGCTAGTAATAAAACAACATTTCAACTTACCGTTTGATTCTCACAAGCAATCACAGCAAACGTCCTGAAGTAAAACAAACCAAATGGCAAATGATTAATATAATCAGTACAGCAAAGTTTAGATATTCAAATTTAAGATATGAAAAAAAAAATCCATGCCTTAAAAATGTGATGACATTAGGGTTTCCCATTTCATAATTTAGGGACTTGAGTATGCGAGCTTCCATTTCTAAAACCTACATTAAAAGCAATAAGTATGAGAAACAAAGCAACAGAGAACAAAACTATAGAAAATTTGACTAAAAAGTAGAGAAATGAGTGTGATACCTCATGCAGCTCATAGGTAGTAATTTGGCAGAATTCTACCGCTCTTGTTGGATTGACTTCTTCATACTTGCTGCATATTTAAAAGTCATGAAATTTTAATGCTTAAGCAAACAAAGACAACGTTGATAATTTTGATGGAAAAAAAAAGATTGTTGAGATCTTACGACGCAATGAGCATAGCTGAAATACCAAGCAACTGAAGCTTGGATTTATTGAGAGATTGAATAGATAGGAATCTGTCAATATAGGAAACAGCTAGATGAAGAGTTTCTGGGAGAAGTTTGTATGTATCTGCAACCTGAACTAACCAATCAACCAATTTTCCTCTCATGTTTGTAGTCATGCATCTCTGAACTTTTTCAATGTAATCAATAGCCGGTTTTCGTTTGTCCTCGATCTGAGAAACAAGCAAGAAGACATTAATTTAAAAGACACAGAAATTATACAATGATATAACAGAGTTGGCAGTAATAGATTACCTCCATCATGCAAAGATATTCGGAGATGTCGGATACGTAAGGCTCATCAATATGTTGATTGTCACGTTTGGCATTGGTTCTTCTGTTACAAACTGGCTCATCCAAATTGGAAATCTGTATAGGCAGAAAACCAGGAGGAACATCTAGATTTATAGGCCGAAAACCACGAGGAACATCCGAAACAACTCTCGGCCTTTTTGGATCAAGAGGAGTAAAAGGTGATTCATATTCATTGCTGGTTGTTCTTTTCATTGAGCCACCACTCTCCATTTCTCTCTATGGCTATAGTTTACTGAAACACAATGAGAAAGAGATAAAAATTTGTAGTTATGATTGAGATTTGAATTTGAATAAGCCTTATGTTTTATAGTAGTTATTTTAGAGTTGAAATTTGGCGGAGCTTGGGTTTTGTTATTTATTCTTTTTGAATATGGCGCTCGTTTATTTTCTACTTCATTTAAACCCTAGAATATAATTAAAATATTTCATTATATAAACTTGAGAAAAATCATAATACTACATCCAAATTAACCCTGTCCATATTTATGACACGTATGGTTAAATAGTATTAACATAAAACCATAATTAACTTACCATAACTTATATATTTTACCCTATATTTTATATATAATAAATTTTACTTTTTATTTTTATATTTCTTTAAGTAAATTAATATTTATTATTAATTAATTAATGAAATTTAATGTTTTTATATAATTTCATGGAAATAATTTAATAAATTACTTACCTTTTATTATAAAATCATTTAGTGTTTATAACTAAAAATAGCTAATATTTATGTTTTTTAAAATATTTTGACAATATAAAACAGGGTTGATTCATAGAGTTCTTTTGACTTAATGTGTGTGACTTGAATAATATTATTATGAATTAAATTTAGATTTAATTTATAACAATTAAATCAAACAAAAATATGTATGTATGGTTTATAAAGATTTATTTACTAGAAAATAATTGAGTTGATTCAAACAATTTAGAATAATTAAAATACATATATGTATTATTGTAACCACAACACACTGAAATGTGTTGTTGGCAAAATCGGTTGGATCATCTCAAATCTATTATGATGCGAGAATTAGTTTTGAAGAACCATAAGTTTCTTCAATGCAATAAATTTGTATGTTTCCAAAGAAAAATTTGAGAATTTGAATTTTTATGATATTAATTGGTGCATCGACTAAAAGATCATGCATATGTTTCTACTCACAACCAAAAGTTTGTGAAATTATTTTCTCAATTAATTAGACTAATATCTTGTTTTTTTGGATTTTTTAGAAATTCATGTATATGTATCACATATATTATTAAAATTGATATTGAATATCATGTAATAAATATGTTCATAAAAAGACAATGGACATGAAGATCCATCCTTTAGACGTCTAAAGTTAAATATATAGTTGATACTTATGAGATCATCAATTATAAATTATATATTTGAAACACCCAAAGAAAAGCTTTGTATGTTTATCTGAGGCAATTTCATCTGAGACAAAAACCAAGACTTGGGATTGGGAGGCTATGCTTAAATGAGAATATTATCTTGGAGCTCTGGTCAATTTTTTATTTTAGTGGTATGTTGCTTTATTTTTCTAGTTTGAAAGTGTTTATGAAAATGATAAAGTGCTGAAAACAATAAAGAACGCAAGGATATATCTTGGTTCCTGTCACAATCCGAGAGTACTATAGTCCTTTTTCAACATGAAAGAGATTTTAGTATTGTTAAGACTCAGACAAGACCAACACAATCACCAAGAACAATCCTTTTATGATCAACCAAGTTGAAATGAGAACAATCCTCTCAAACTCAACTCTCTTGCTTCCAACAATCCTGGACAACAAGATATACAAACCAATCAAGTAGAAAAAGAAAATAGTTCTTTCTTTTCCACTCTCTTGTATCCAACAATCCTGGACAACAAGGTATTACAACCAAATCTAAAAATTATTTAAGTAACGAAAGTAGATGAATATTTATCAATCACTAGGAATGATCTTCTCTTTCAAACAAGCAATTTACAATGATATAATAGTGCTCAAGTGTTTTATGAATGAGTGAGAAATGTTTCTGAATTGATATGAAACAATGTGCAAAAAATTCCCAATGAAATAATCGTTCAGCTGAGAGGGAGAAATAAATTCGTTGAGGTAAGGGGGGAGAAATGAATTTTTCTTAAAAGGAATTGTACTCTTTTTCCTTCACTAGATTTTTTCCCACTGGATTTTTTCTAGTAAGGTTTTAACGAGCCATATCCTGAACAAACATCAAGGAGAACTATTATGAATAATGAATTATTGTCTCCCTATAAATTTCTTTCTTATTTGTAATAATGTGTATTGATTAATAACGAGGTAGTTCCTTCACAAAGAATGTTGTATTTTTTTCTTCACTAGATCGAACTTTTCCACTGAGTTATTTCTAATAAGGTTTTAACGAGACATATTCTTTATGGACGTCCAATGAAGAGTGTTATAAACGGTATTATTATGGATGTCCATCAATTAAGAGATTTCAGGTTAATTTTCCATTTATTAGATATGTCCTATGAATATGACTCATATTGTATCAGAATCTCTCACATTCCGAATATAAATAATAGAATATATTCTTTTCTTCTCTCTCTCTCTTCTATTGTTTTATTCTGTTTCATAATAATAATTTATTGTTTTTCAATTTTTGATTTTTTTAGGTATTTAAATTTTTATGTTAATTGGAATAATTGATGATATTTTAATGTTATATTAATTATTATTTTGGATTGAAGATAAATTATATTAATAATGTCATGATTTATATTGTAAAATCATTCATTTTTAAATAATGATGACAATTTAGATTAAAAATTTAAATGATGTTAATTTAAAATAAAATTAAAAATTAATAATCGTTGAATATTTTGGTTACCGAATCCAAGTGGGTCAGTTGTACGTAACTGTTTTTGAGGAATAATAAAAGTTATATATTCTCCAAAAAAAATTGAAATTGTTGTTAAAAGAATCATTTTATAACGATTATTATTATTCAGTTGTATAAAAAAAGGGCAACAATAATTATTGTTGTGAAAACAGTTATGACAGCGATATCAAATTTCATTACAAAACTTTTTACAACGACAATTATACCAATGACATGCCAATTTTACCCAAGGATTTACTCGAGGCCGGATAATAAATTTGGCAAGAAATATAACGGAGGCAGCCAATGTAGAAGGCTTAAATTGTAGACATTCGTAGTCAAGCAGACTCAAATCGGCAAGATAGTTGCACAAATATTTAAATTGTGAATGGGAAGTCTGCAATTAAAACAAAAAACAACAATAATTAATATCACTTTGAAAACATTAGACATTATCAATCAACTAGTAATAAAACAACATTTCAACTTACCGCTTGATTCTCACAAGCAATTACAGCAAACGTCCTAAAGTGAAACAAACCAAAAGGCAAATAATATAATCAGTACAGCAAAGTTTAGATATTCAAATTTAAGATATGAAAAAAAAAATCCATACCTTAAAAATGTGATGACATTAGGGTTTCCCATTTCATAATTTAGGGACTTGAGTACGTTAGCTTCCATTTCTAAAACCTACATTAAAAGCAATAAATATGAGAAACAAAGCAACAGAGAACAAAACTATAGAAAATTTGATTAAAAAGTAGAGAAATGAGTGTGATACCTCATGCAGTTCATAGGTAGTAATTTGGCAGAATTGTACCGCTCTTGTTGGATTGACTTCTTCATACTTGCTGCATATTTAAAAGTCATGAAATTTTAATGCTTAAGCAAAAAAAGACAACGTTGATAATTTTGATGGAAAAAAAAAAAAAGATTGCTGAGATCTTACGACGCAATGAGCATAGCAGAAATACCAAGCAACTGAAGCTTGGATTGGCTTCGGGTTTGAAGATAAATTTCCATAAAAGCCAACTATTTGGAATTAACGTACGACAGAAATGGCTAGAGGAGGCGGCGCTAGTACTCAATTGTAGAGTTGGAAGTTTCCCATTTTCTTATTTGGGTCTGCCGATCGGGAGTAATCCTCGAAGATTGTTTAAATGGAATAACAAACATTTATCCATTGGTGGGAGAATAATTCTTTTGAAGTCATTCTTGTATGCTATACCAGTCTACTTCCTTTCTTTCTTTAAGGCTCCGTCAGGTATCATTCAAAAACTTGAGTCTCTCTTCAAAATGTTCTTGTGGGGTGGGCGGGAGGACACTAGAAAAATTAATTGGGTGCAATGGGATAGAGTGTGTCGGGACAAAAGTGAGGGGGGTCTTGGTATTAAGAATTTAAAAGCTTTTAATTTAGCCCTGTTAGGAAAATGGAAGTGGAGATCAGTTTTGGATAAAAATAGCACATGGTATAAAGTGCTGGCAAGCAAGTATGGAGAGAGGATTGGTAGAATAATTGGGGACGGGAGTGATTGTTCAATTTGGTGGAAGGATTTACAAAACATAGAAAAAGGAGTTTGGGGATTTGAACCTAATTGTATGGCGAGTAACCTTAAAAGAAATATAGGGAATGGCAAGGAGTCCCTTCTGTGGTTGGATCCGTGGTGCGACGGCGTACCGCTAAAGGATAAATATCCAGGTCTATACAGTATATATGAAGAGAAAAACATCTCGATTAGAGATATGTTACTAAACGGTCGGGAGGAAAGGCATCAAAGATTTAAGTGGAGCAGAGATCTATCACAAGAAGAATTAGCATTAGAAACCGAAATTGGAGAGAAAATTCAGAACCTAACACTCAATACAGGTATGAGGGATAGTTGGAATTGGGGTTTAGGACAATACTCAGTCAAAGAAGCTTATGAGATTATTATGGCGAGAACTTCTTTTGAAGAAGAAGCTAAGTTCATAGAAGCTTGGAATAAATTCATACCGCTAAAGGTGGTTGTTCTAGTTTGGCGGCTTTTCCAAAATAAGATTCCATCGAAGGATAACATAGTTAAGAGAGGAGTTCTCAATTAAACCCAGTCGGACTTCCCTTTCGGATGCGCGGTTACTGAAAATACTTCTCATATTTTCTTTGAATGCTTTTTCTCTATGCAGGTTTGGGCGTCGATCCTAAGATGGCTGAACATTTATGTAGCTATGCACAACAATGCTTTAGAAAACTTTCATCAATTTAAAGGTCTGTGCGGAATGGGCAGATTGCAAGCAGAGAAATTCAGCGTAATTTGGTTCGCCTGTATTTGGACATTGTGGAATGGGCGTAATGAAAAAATATTTAGAGATAGTTCGAGATCAGCGGAGCAAATGAGCGAAGAAATTAAGATTACAGCGTGGAAATGGATGAAATGCAAAGGGAAAGGTTTCAACTACTCCCTCAACCAATGGATAATCAACCCGACTGCGTGTTTGGGAATCAGCTGTTGAGCAGCCAGTGGCGGTGTTTTTGGGTGAATCAAGCGGTTTAGGCGAAATCCTATTTTTCTGTCTCGATCTGGTATTCACCTGTGTCGATTTGGAGGCTGGTTTTCGGTTCATTTCGGCTGTGAGTTGCTATTCTGCACTATTTTCTGCTAATTATATCAGAGTTTTGGGTTCAGCTTCTTTAGGTTGCTGGTATATTTTAGAGTTGATCTACCTTGGAAGCAAAGACTTTCAGGCTGTTTGGATTTGAAACCATAGAATTCATTGGGCATATTTGGTGGTGAATTATAGTGGGGTGGAGTTTATGGAACTGGTGTGAATTTCACTTGTTTTAATATAGGCTATATACAACTTCCTGTATCTTTTATTTATTTGTACTGGTGTGAACTTTGTAATTTTGGCATAGCTTATGCCTTGTCTCTTCTATTTAGTTATTATCATTTGCCTTTTTAAAAAAAATTATAATTCATCACAACCACTCATTCAAAAAAATGTCCCACCTATTACTATAGTGAACGCGTGTACCGCTTTATCACCACTCACATTAATTCAAGTTTCCCTCTCTCCCCACACAAAATCACGTGCCCAAGAAGATTTTGGACAAAAGAAGGTTGCGTCTCACCCCTGTACAAACTATCTCATGTCCTCTACTGCATCTCCACATAATTTCACCTATGAAATTCCTAAAGTTAAATTCATTCGACCACACAAATCTGGTTTTCATGCATCAACCAACACAGTTTCAACCATAGTACCTAATCATCCTTGCTTCCCTCAAGATCACCGCTTTCTTCAAAGATCAATGAGTCTCATATAATGAATTTCACGTCTCCAATGATCTCTACTTCCTTCAAGATTGCAAATAACAAGTCTCTTCTTTCATCTGACCCCAAATTTCACGATCGCGAGAAAGATTGTTTTGAACAAGCTCATGAGTGTTTTCGAGAAATCCATATTTCTGGTGTTATTCGCGATTAGACTATTTACAATGGTTTCCAAATTCAACACCCTACTTTTTCACTTTTTATACTCCACATCATCCTCTCTCTCTTCCACCTAATAATTCAACACACATTCAACTTTTACTCACTACAATAGTTTTGTTTAATAAAATTCAACACCCTACCCCACTACTTTTATTTCATATTCTTATTTTCTTTTATATTTTTGTTTTATGATTATATATTAAAATTAATTATATATTAATATTATTATCAATTGAAATTAAATTAAAATAATTAAGATTTAAATAATTTATTTACAAGAGTTTGTTGAAGGTCAAATAGAAAAATTAGAGAGAAAAAAGTGGAATTTTTTTGGTGTGTCCAAATCAAATGAATCAAATCTTTATTTATAGACCAAAAAAATGATGAATTTTGGTGAAAATAAAAATAAATAAAAAATTTATTTACTATAAAATAAATGACATTAAATAATTATCATGAAATAAAAATATAAACACTCACAACAACCAATAACAATTTGCCAAAAATATTATGTGGCCTCCACTAATTTCTCATTCAACATGTTGAATGTTTTCAACACTGAATAATCCACATCACTTTCAACATATGATTCAACACACCATTGTACCAATTCAACTATTGAAAAAAAATTCAACACCTCCATTGCAAATAGTCTTATGTGACAGTTATGGATATCACTGGTGTTTGGGCTAATATGGGTGTACTCGGTCTTGGACTGTGTGTACGTAGCCTTGCGGTGAAGTTTGGGTTACTAGATTGTTTGCTTGGTTCACATATACCCCTACAAACTTATTGTCTCCCACCCATGGTACAAATAAAGGAACATGATATAGTTGTTACTGTCTGCAAGTTTTACATATTTATAAGAATGTTAATATTGAGTTCTACACAAAGTATCAAATCTACAGATGTAATATTGTTGGAAGTGTATTTGGTGTATTATGGTTTTTGGGATATACTAAACAATATGCATGTGGAGAATTGTGTGATACAAAAGGGACATTGTATGATTTTCAAGGGAATTATAAATTACAAGGGAGGCAACCATACAATACAACTTCAGACAGAGCTTAGGAAAAAGTGCGTTGCTTTTATGATGCTATTTATAGGCACTTCATTATTAATCATTGGAACCTTGAAAATGATTTTTATGCTATCATTCATATTTTATTTTATTTTTTATAAGCAAAATGGAATTAATAAGCACAAGGGGTGCTAACCCATGGTTACATAAGGAAAAAGGAAAACCCCCAACCAAGGGGAGATCCATCTACGGACGCCCAATACACGTACCCGGATTCGCATACCAATCCGACCAAACCATAGTATCTCCTACATTATAGCAAGAAAGAAGCCATTCCCAAGCAACATATTTAATCATCCCAATAGTATCAAAATTAAGAATATTACCCTCATTGAAGATGACCTCATTCCTACAACACCAAACACCCCAACAAAAAGCCAACCCAAATACCCAACTAGTATCTACCACAAATCTCACCTTACAAGCTAAATCCAAAGCTTTAAAGCGAAGAAAAAAATTACCCGGAAAAGAAGATGAATCAAGCCGGAGCCAATCACAAAACTTACTCCACCAATCCGAAGTGACGGGACAAAAAACAAAGAGATGATTCGTGTCTTCGTCCTCCACTCCACAAAAAGGGCAAACCAAAAGATTCGGATCCGTCAAAATATGGCGTCTCGCCAAAGCCGTCTTGGTTGGAATCTTATTCAAAATAAGTCTCCACCCGAAAATCAAGATCTTGCTTGATATCTTAGTCTTCCACATCCGGTTTAGGGCCCTTATGATGTCAACCTCAACACGAGGACCCCGATAACTCCCCTCCAAAATCAAATCATACGCCGCTTTAACGGAAAAACCCAAAGATGTCTTCCACCAAACATATGAATCCAGCACACCCACCGTTGGAGTAACTTCACCGATAAAAGAAAGCAAATCATGAACCCGCTCGCCATCCACATTATCGGTAAAACCATCACAAAAATTAATTCGCCACGTCACTCCCACGCTCCCGCTATCCAAAAACCATTGTCACTAATCAAAGCACCAGAAGGCTCAGCAAACCGAAAAAGAGAGGGAAAACGCTCAGCAAGAGGAGAGGGACCCTTCCACCTATCAAGCCAAAAATCGGTGCCATCTCCATTACCTAATTTACAGAAAATGGAAGAAGTAAACCAATTTTCCAACGGATTGTTCCCACAAGCACCAACCGAGCATAAGTCCTTCCACCAAAGGGATGCCTTGTTTCTACCATGAATCACTGAATTAGAAAGCATAATTCTCCTAATGTCACCGTACCTGCAAGAAAGAATGTTAGTCCATAAAAAAATCTCTTCGCACATAATCCACCACCTCCACTTGGAAAGCAAAGCAAGGTTGAACTTCCCACAATGTTTCACTCCTAAACCACCCTCCTTCTTAGGTAAACACACCTTATCCCAACCAATCCAAGCAATCTTATTCTTATCCTCCTTTCCCCCCCCATAAGAATACTCTTTGAAGCTTTATGATCTCTTTAACCACCAATTTAGGCGCCTTGTAAAAAGAAAAGATGTAAATCGGAATGCTAGACAGAACCGAATTCAAAAGAGTCACCCTCCCCCCAATAGAAAGATGTTTGTTTTGCCATGACCCCAATTTTCTCCTAATCCTCGACACAATCGGCCTCCACACCTCCCTCCTCCTAGGATTGACTCCCACCGGAATACCCAAAAAAGTGAAAGAAGAGGAACCTGCTATGCAATTAAGAAAAGAAGATGCAGCTTGCACAAAATCAGACTCCAAGTTGACACCCACAAATCGACTCTTAGAAAGGTTAACCTGAAGACCGGAAACAAGCTCAAACCCCCTCAGAATCGCTTTAACACACCATAAATTATTCCAAGAACCATCACCAATTAAAAGAGTGTCATCCGCAAATTGCAACATTTCAAAGTGAACATCCTCCTCCACCTTAAAACCCACATACTCACCCAAAGTCGAAGCTCTCTTCATTAATGCCGCCAAACCCTCCGCCACCAAAAGGAAAAGAAAAGGAGAAAGAGGATCCCCTTGTCGAAGACCCCTAGTCACAACGAAATCCTTAGTCGGACTTCCATTAACAAGGATCGACATAGAGCTATTAAAAACTAACGCTTCCATCCAACGTCTCCATCTAACCCCAAAGCCCATCCTCCTAAACATATATCTCAAAAAATCCCACGCCACACAATCATAGGTCTTCTCAAAATCAACTTTCACCATCATACAACTCCTCTTGTTTCTCTTAGCTAAGTCCAATAACTCATTCACCACCAAGACCTCATCCAACATGTTCCTACCTGGAACAAAAGCCGACTGGCAACTCGACACAAGCTTTCCAATGACCTTCTTAAGCCTTGAAGCCAACAACTTAGCTAAAATGCGATACATGCTACTAATAAGACATATGGGTCTAAAGTCATCCAAAGAAGAAGGATTTTCCACCTTTGGAATTAGAGCTAAAAAGGAAGCCGTAACCGCTTTAGGAAGAGTCGCAAACTCGAAAAATTCATTCACAAACCTCAAGATATCATTCTTTAAAAAAGGCCAACAAACCTTATAGAACCCCATATTAAAACCATCTGGACCCGGACTTTTATCTTCCGCTGAGCTCCAAATCACGTCTTTCACCTCTGCTTCAGAAAAACGAGACTCAAGACTATCAGAATCTTCACTAGACAAGTGAAGAAAATCAATCCCATCCAAAGAAGGCCGCACAGAAGAAGTTTCAGAAAACCTTCTCTCAAAATGGCTCCTGATTTCCTCCTTAATTAACCCCACATCATCCAACCAACCCGAAACCGAATTTAAACCAACAAGAGCATTTCTTCTACCACGTTGCTTGAGAGCCTTATGAAAAAATCTAGAATTAGAATCACCTTCCTTTATCCAAAGAGATCTAGCTTTTTGACGAAGAATACTTTCTTTAAACCGAACCTCTTTCCAAACACGACTAGATGCCAACGATCTCTCTTTGGCCAAAGATTCAATATCCACCGGATCATTTCCCACCGATACAAAATCAAGAGCATTAATCTCTCTAAAAGCTTCCTTCTCTCGAAGATCCAAGTAACCAAAAACCTCCACATTCCACCTTTTAAGCTTAACTCTCAAATCCTTAAGCTTCTCTTTAAAAGAATAAATTGCTTTCCTTCCAACAGATGGAAAGCGCCAACAAGACTCGACAAACCCAAGAAACTCATCATGCTTGGTCCAACAATTGAAAAAATTAAAAGGCTTAGGACCCCAATCCTGAATAAAACCTTTAAACCAAATGGGGCAATGATCTGAAAGCTCTCTATCCCCAATCACCTGAGCATCAATCTTCCACAGACCCAACAAACCTTCCGTAAATAAGAACCTATCAAGTCTACTTCTAGCCATACCATCGAGACTAAACCACGAAAAATTTCTGCCTAAAACAGAGATGTCTACCCCCCTCAAAATTTTCAATGAACTTGTTAAATTCCTCCATCTCTCTAGTATTCGCAAAACGCGACACACCCCTTCTTTCCTCCTCCAATCTAACAGCATTAAAATCACCACCTACACACCACTCTCCCTCCGGGAACTTTCCTTTGAACTCTAACAACTCCCTCCAAAATCTTCTTTTCTTATCCAAAGAACAAGCCGCATAAACGTTAACAATGTACAAATTAATACCCTTCCACAGCACATTCACCCCTACAAACCCTTCACCCATAAAGCTGAAAGAAAGATCAAACAAACCTTTTTGCCAAAGAATAAGAGAGCCTTCTGATCTGCCTGTGGAAAATTTGCATGTCCATTCAACGTCTGAACCACCCCACAATTCAAAAACCTGCTTCTCCTCTAGCTTCTGCAACTTAGTCTCCTGAATTAAACAAAAATTAAACTTTTCCTTCTTGATCAAACAGCTGAACCGCCTCCTCTTAATCGGACAGCCACACCCCCCTCAAGTTGTATGAAATGCCATTCATAAAGGAACAATAGAAGATACCTCCTTCTGGGATGATGAAATACCATCCCTAAGCTCCAACTCCTTAATGGCCTGCATAAAAAGACCTTTTGAACCGTTACCGACAATACCAAACGCCGCAGCCTTTGACCAAAGCTTTAACGCCACCTCCTCTGAGTCGACCTTACAAAGACGCCCATTTTCTTTAACCATACAAGAATCTGAAATTTCCTCTGAAGAACAAGGATCCTTCCGCTGACCGAAAAAACCGCAGAAGAGGAGAAACAACCAGCTTCCATGTCGACAGGCTGTTTACCTTCTCTTCACAGAGGTTCAAAAAATGGTCTCGAAATCTCCAATGGAGAAACAATATCGCCGCCGCTAGAAGGAGGAATAGTACTAGGCTTGATCGCATCCCTTCTAACGTTAAAATTCTGGGATAAAAAACCAAACCCCAATCCAGAAAAGTTAGGGGGAAAACCCGGTCCATAAGGCTGAACCTCACCCGAGTCCACACAGTAAGAATCCAACATAAAATTGGGCATTTCCCCAACCGACTGGGCCCTATGCAACTTGGGTCCAAGGCCCTTAAGAGCTAGATCAAATTGGCCCACGCAGTAAGAAACTGCTTTACGACGCTCCATCCTTAATTTTTTTGCCACGCGGCCTTTTTCCACAAAAGCATCCTTATTCACACTAAAAGAGGTGGGTCCCCTATTAACGTAAAACCCTGCAACATCAGGAACCACAACTGTCCGTGCCTCCTTTGACTCAACCAAAATGTCACTCGTTTCCAACAAAATGGGATTGGAATTCCCATGCAGACGTGCGTCAGAAAAATTATCTCCCAAAACCATGTCAACTGTTCCATCACCATTAATGTGAGAAAATGATGGAACATCCTTCGTATCACCCACACCGCCTTTGGAGCTCAGCTTCCCATGAACCACCACTTCACCTACCGCCACTGCTTCCTCCGGCTCCGAGTCGTCTTCCCCATCACCATCTTCCTCATCCATCTCCTCCGACGATGACAAAGAGCTACCCATACTCGCTTCCCTTCCAGAAGAAACAATTCTAAAAGGGCATTGAATTTCCTCTATCACCTTTAATCTCAGCACCAAATCCCCTACTTTAACCTTAAGAGTCTCATCAATCAAGGATAAGCACGATGTCTTGATCAAAAAACGGGCAACGTCGAACTTGGCTTGACGTGAGGTAAAATCATCAGCACGAATGAAATGTCCAAAGGGATTGCTGATAAAATTAAAAAAATCGTCGTTCCACAAATGGCACGGCAAACCAAACAGCCTCACCCAAGTAACTCGCTCATCGTCCACTGCCTTTGGTTCCCACTTCTTAACCTCCACAAACCATTTGTCAAGCCAAGAAGCTCCACTGGCAATGAGGTTATCAAGCTCCCCTTCCCCGCGGTCTTCTAAAAGACACAACCTTGCACCCATCGGAGTTACCTTAATCCCAAAATATCCTTCCATATCGAAGATATCCTGGATATTATACGTTAACACATCCTTCACCACCTTACCGACATAAGCTTTAGAGAATCTAGATATAGCACCCTCATCCACCTTCTCAAAAACCAGTTGATAATCAGATGAACCCAAAGAAACCTGAGGTTTCCCTACTGCCGTCGTCGCGTATGTTCTTCCGTCCCTAACTTTGAAGCCAATCTTCACACTACCCTCCACATGGTGATTTGAACCTTCCGCCATTGGTTTAGGAACTCCCGACACCACCCTCCGTGAACGTTGAAATCTCGGCAGATTCACGAACAGCTTCTCTTTGCCCAAAAAAATATTATCCAATTTCACCGTCAGCATCTCCACATCAGAAACCTCAAAGAAACAAACAAAGCTGAATCTACGTCCATGTTTGTTCCTCCGCGCTGGAATAACCACCTCATCCACCACCCCGGACCCTTCAAAAACACCAAACAGATCTTTTGCCAACATCTTCTCAGGGAAAGAAGTAAAAAAGAAAGTGGTGGAAGAGCCATTTCGCAAGTGAGAACCACCCCTAGCAAGATCCCGTTGATTCCTCTTAGAATGACGGACACCCTTAACCTTAGTCCAACCAAGATCACCTTCTCTCACCTCCCTCTCCTCACCCCCTCTCTCTACTTTCTCTCTCATATGACTATAGTCGTGATATGACATAGCTGAATTATGGCATGATGAATGTGAAGATGCTATCATTCATATGTTATTTGTTGTCTTTTGGCGACACACTGGTGTAGAGTGAAGTTTATCTAGCCTTGCTTTTCAAATTGATGGGTTGCATGTACCTATAAATAATTCTGAAAAGATAATTTTGCTAAGACAATTTCCTTTTGTTCCAAATGAATACTAATGGATTTCTAAAACTGTCAGCTTTGTAAGCAAAGGGAGGATAATAAGTTGGGATCCTGGTGGGAAATTCAAGATGTGCATAAAAGTTTGGCTCTCCAAATTCAAGCAATGGGATCCAGGATAACTTGATTTAGAAATTGGGTTTTACAACCTTGAGGATAATGTTGTTTTTGAAGGGGTGAGTAAGAATAGGATCATAAAAGTAGTTTTTGGATAATTTACATGTTTAAGTTAGAAGTTGAATTTAATTTAGTTTGATTTTTATTATTTAGTTGGCTTTTTAGCCTTTGATCATTTTACTCTATTATCCATTACTAGTTCTATATATAGGTACTCTCATTGAGAGATTTGGAATTATCAACCAAAATGAAAAATGCTATTTCAATTTTCTTAGATAGTTTTATTGTTTTTCCTCTTTCATTTTAGAAACCCTAGATCTATAGTCTTGGTAGGAAAAATCTTCCTATCATACTAGCAGGAGTCGTTTGGGCAGCTTTGATATCATGAGGTTCCACCTCCAATTCCATGTCTTCAATAAGCATAGGTGGTAGAGGTTATAGCTGAACTGCGAGAGAAATTACCTTCTTAAGTAAGCAAACATGAAAGATTGGGTGAATTTTGGTATCATGTGGCAATTCCAATTAATAAGAAGCATGTCTAACAACTTTGGTTATCTTATATGTACCATAAATCAGAGGACTGAACTTCTCATTATCTTCTTTGTCAAAGATTTCAATCTGTATGGTTGCAACTTCAAGAAAACAAAATTACCAAACACAAAAGAGAAGTCACAATGATGCTTATTCCACTAGTACAAATAAAACAATATAATTTTAAAATTTACACCCGATTTACTAAAAACGGGTGTAATTGAGAATTTTTGGTGGCAATTTTGTAAATAAAATGTCACTTTTGCATTATCTGGTTATAATATACACCCTTTTCCTAAAAATGGGTTTAAATTAAAAAATTTATTATAATCAAATTTCAATTACTCCTTTTAAACTAAAAAACGGGTGTAAATTTATATAAACAAAAAAAAAATTGTTTGATGTTCTTACTTGAAATTCTTCTTTGTTTTGGTGTTTTGATTATATATGAAGGCTGGAAGGGAGAAGGTGCACTACAAAAAATTTGCCATATACCATCGGACACCTTTAGTGACGGTAAAAAAAAGTGTTGGTATAGATGGCCTATAGAGACCAAAATTACATGTCAACCATTGGTAAAAGATCTGAAATAAAAGGCTCTCAATTTTCAATAAAGGCGCTTAATTTATTTTTATAAAAACAAATAAGTAAAAGAAATATACATCGCTTCAAATTTCTCATTACCGAAACTCTCATATTTCTCTCACACTTCAATAGCTCTATCTCATAAAATTTCTCTTCAGAAACCCTAAATCCCAAAATTTCTCTTCGCACGATAACCCTTCAATCGCTAAACGCTCCTTCCCTGAACTCAATCGTTCAACCCTTCATATGCTGCTGAAACCCTCATTCGATGGCTGAACTCAACCGCTCGCTGAACTCAATCGATGGTTGAACACTTGATTCGCTCAATAGCTCCCTCCCTAAACTGAATCGCTCCAAATTTCTTCTCACAAGCCATCAATCCTTCAGTGGCTCAACCCCTCTTCTCTAAATCTCTTGTCACAACTAGATTTACTGGAGGTAAGGGAGAACCGCGTTTCTCTGCAGTTATTTTGTGGGTTTAAGCTATTATTTTCAGCGTTTGGTCGCAAGTTCCATGATTTTGTTCGATTCATATTTAGAATGCTTACTGTAGGTTTTTTTTAGAAGCTACTTGTTTCTTTCATATTTTCCTTATACAACAAAATGTTGTTTGTGATTTTTTCTCACAAGTATTTTGTATTCCTGCTTTATTTTTTATTTTCAAGTGTCAATAATCTTTAGTGGGAACTGACCTATTATATTAGGTTTGTAGATGCAACAATGTATTTGAATCTACCTTATTGTGTTTCCTGTATGAATAAAGTGAGGATAACTCAAATTTCTGTGAGACTTATATATGCTATTGTTTTTTATTCTGATTTCTTGTCTTGTGTTGTGTGTCTCTTAATGGCTTTTTTTACAATTTACTATAATGACATTACCCTTTGAGAATTATTGGCTATGATTGGATTCCCTTATCTGCCAAACTAGTTTTAACTATGAACAATGTATACATACTCTTCTGGATTTGCAAACTCAATGAGATGTAGGAAAGGGAAAAAAGATGGCAAGTTTTTCTAGCAGTGCCAGTGCTTCGATGATGACGAAATGTACTGCTGACAGTTTGAATTCTGATTGTACGTGTGCGGGTTCTTTGACCTTCTCTCTAGATCTTGGTGAAGCCGGTTTCTTGGGATTAACTGGATTACAGAATCTAGGAAATATTTGCTTCATGAACAGTGCCCTTCAATGGTTAGCACATACACCAAAGCTTTTTGACTATTTTCTTCACTTCAGATCTAATTTCATATATGATCAAGGGTATAACAAGTCATAATACTTTTGAAACTTATTTTCTCTCAAACGTTTTTCATCAATTTTTTGTGGTGATGATGATGGTATTGAAGTGAAATGTGTAAGTGGATCAAGCTACTCATGGTGGTGGCAGAGCATATGGTGCATTGCTGTTGGATGCTGGAGGTACCCTCTTGAAGTTGATCAATCTTGTTCAATATACTTATGCCGTTATTGGATCAAGATATGGTACTTTCTTCACTTATTCTCTAAACTAGGCGATATCGTATGAACTATGGTGTATTTGCTATCATGTGCTATTTAATATCGTATGTGCTATTGTTAAGAATAATCTTATTTTCAAAACTGTAAATCACCATGTTCCTCCTCCTGTCTCGCCTTTTCTCTTGCACGACAGCTTATTTTATTGCTCATTGACTGTCCATTTCAGCAATAAGCAATGCCCACTTCTTTATAAGCCTAATGTAAGATGAGAACATGGTCAATCATTGGGAAAATTGAATGTGAAGTTTTAAAATTATATGGCAATGTTTTAGCCAATGCTGTTAAATAGACATTACAGCAGCGCTGCATTGATACGATGTAGTGAAACTTCGCTCAGCTGCTATTGTTATTAAGAGTTTGCTTGGATAAATGGCTTATTTGTAGCTTATAGCTCAAGTACTTATCAAAATAAGCACTTATGAATAAGCTCACATAAACCATTTTTATAACAAAAGATAACATAAATTCAAATTATTTTTATATATGATATAAGTTGTTTTCTTAATAAGTTCAAAAAGTGTATGCAAAATGTTACAAGCTGTATTGATATAGTTTTCCAAATAGTGTCACATAACTACTTGCACTGTAAAAAGGCTTTTGGAGGCTATAGAAGAATACTGTATAAGATGGATTTTATTGAAATGCATTCTGAATTGCTAGTAAGGGAATGTGACATTTATAAATGATAGCTGATAGACCATGATTGTTTCTGGCACAGCATGACTTAAGAGAATAACAGTGTAAGTTCTTGTGTATAGGAGGTCAGGTCAGAGCGGAATTACAACTTCTAGAAAGGAGACTGATACATGTAAAATATTTTCAGGAGTTTCAGATGGTCAGTATTTCTTCCTACTACTATTAATTGGGAAGTTACAAGTTTATCGACAAAAGGTCTTAAAATATAATTTATTAATTGCAGGTGTTACTACAGAAACTCCAATCCACGTATTTGTGCCTATCTCTTATTTATGGGCAAAATACCTCAATTGTCCATAATGGTTTTTTGGGATGAAGGGAAAATGTATATTGGCATTCCATTACCAGAATATGTTTTGTACTCTTATAAGGTAACTGGTTTTACTAACTCTATGGATTCATTTGGGATGAATCGCTCCAAAGAACTAAATGAAATTTCTCCCGTGATCCTGCTACCTGTGAGTTATTAGAAAGAGAATATCAATTGCATTAAGTTGTTTTTATACTATAGCTCTTTTCTTGGAATTGACTGATGTTGGTGATAATGGATTGTGGGAATTCACTCTAGAAGTGAAGTAAAATAAAAATTAGTTTTGTATCCATAAAGATGACTTAGGTTAGAGAATGAAATCTTGTAAAGATGACTATAATATAATAATTTACACATACACGGGCTACTTTACGTATGTCAACCCCCTAATGCTTGAGCCTCAATATAGTCGAACCGGACTTCAAACTCGAACTTGTTTTTTAGGTAACAAAATAGCTTCATCATGTATTCAATGCTTTAAGCTCAAATAATTTCAGAACTGCTCATCTCATATACCCAGTGTATAAAATGTGGGGGCTTTATTAACCTATTGACCATTTTCTGTTCCTATTACATTGTTAACTTAGTTCAATTTTTTGTGTCTCTGCTTCTGATGAGATGGCAAAATCACTGGATTCTGTTCACAATACTACGTACAGGACATTCGAACTGAAATACATATTAGGGGAGCCCTATGAATAAATCAAATGTATTGTAAATTTTTGTTAAAAACCTATATGAATCTATTGACCAGATACCTTTATTGAATTGCATATGATACTTTCAAAAGTTATTTTGCACAATCAAGTGCAGTTTAAGTGTCCGTTTAAAATGTTTGCTGCTTCTCATTTATGCAATGTTCTGTAACTTAATCTGCTTGAGATCAGTTGTGCATTGTTTTCTGATTGTTATGATGTTTTCCCATTAAAGGGAGGTTGGGAGAATGATGAAACTGTTGAAGAGGCTGCTGTAAGAGAAGCTATAGAAGAAGCAGGAGTTCGAGGTGATCTAATGGTGAGAAATGTGAATTTAATAACTTTTGAGCTTCTGCAATAATGCTTTTGATTTTTCTGTAATATCACGATGGATTTAAGAGTCTGAATGTTTTGACTTTTGATGATCTCATAATGGGAATCTAGGTTCGGTGCATATAGTAAAGTCATATCATCTTCGGTCCCTGTAATTTTTTTTGGCTGAAATGGTTCCTATAATATTTACCTTTTTCACTTCAGTCGATGTTTGCTTTGTTTCCGTCCCTATAAAATACTTTTTTTGGATTTGTTTTAGTCCCTGTGAGGATCACTAACACCACTGCCAATAGCAGCTGCAAAAGTACTAGTTGATCCCGATCCTAATCCTGTTTCCCAAACATCCCAATTGTTGTGAATGTATGAAGGAAGATGAATTCTAATCCTTTTTAGTCAACAGGGTTATTGTCATGTTGGTGATGTTTTGATAATATTACACAACATTGGTACCATTGTTTTGCAGCTTGCAGTTTGAAAATACCTTCTACCATAGAATTCTCAAGGCTAGGAACTTTTCTCCACTATAAGAGATTACTACTCTCACATGTACTTAAAACCAGTAAATTTTATATCACCGGGCTTATTAGTTAATATACCCCTCTCATGGCAAGTAACAAGAAGCAAGGCTTAATCTCAAGTAAGGCTTGATGAGTGGTGCCTGTGATTAGCATACTCCCGATCAGCATAGTTGGGAGTTTCCCAAAGAAAAATTGAAGGTGTATCCCGTGTTCGACACTAACATAACACCGACACATGCAATTAGTATTTAGTACACTTCATTCATTTCCTTAAATCATTGTCGGTGTTATGTCTAGTCTTAGTATTTGACACTAACACAACATCAACACATTTGATTAGTACACTTAATTCACTTTGTTAATTATTGTCGTTGCCATGTCTAGTCTCTAGTTTCTGTAAATGTTTGATAGCAAATTTGGCTCAAAAATCAAAATGAGAAAATCATGATAATTCTACTAGGATGAATGAAGATCTAATGGTTAAAGGGGATAATATAACAATAGAAATTAATAAACATCTTTCTTTGGATGGAACTGTAAAACCGAAAGTTGATTATCAAGTGAAAGGCTTATTTCTGTCTTGAAGTACAATCAACAAATGAAATCATGTTTAGAGAATTCAATTACATTTATGGTATCATAACAAATCTATAGAGATGTGAAGAAAACTGAGTTCTAACAGAAATCTGTGTCTTATGAATCCCATTTTGTGCTAATGAATGAGGTTGCATTAAAATATTTATTAAATCTAATGTGTTTCCATACTAGCATCTATTTTATAAGATATTATGAACCTATCTTGTGATATCTTCATGTTGTTTTGAAGTATTTTGGAATTTGGATTGTCTCATAGGGTTTGTTTATCATCTCAAATTGTTGCAAATTATTTTATCAGAAAGTTTTCATGTTTGTTTGTAATAGTTAGTATAAATGAAAGTTAAGGTTTAGTCTTTTTGTATCATAATGTAACAATTAATCAATCATATCAAACCATAATCATAATTTAAATTTTTTATTTTTGCTGTTCTGTTTAACTGCAACTTCGACAACCTAAAGGAGTAATGCAATATGAACTCAGAGTCATTGAATAATATGTCTTCATTTATCTTTGGCATCTCACCATTTTGATCTTCACTTTTTTCAGATAGCTTAAATTTTCTTTTTGTCTAGTATTAGAACATGTTTAATTTTCCATTTGAGCAAGATTGAGGAGCAAAATCTACAAGATCAAATGCAAATGGTTGAAGAGGATAAGGACATAGAAATGTTGCCCAAACAAAAGCCAAAGAAGAAGAAGAAAACTTATATAGGAAGAAAGTGTTATGACTTAGTTAAAATATAATTTTTATGTGTATGATTTTATAGTACTTGAAATATTATGACTGCACATGATTTTGTATACTTTTTGGTTAATACTAAAAATATTTTGACTTAGTTAAAATATGGTTTTTATGTGTATGATTTTATAGTATTTGCAATATTATGACTGAAAATGAAATATAACTAAATGGTGTGTATGAAATAGGGTGTAAATAGATATAATTGTTCATTCATAAATGGCGTATTTACACCCGGTTTTTACTAAAATAGGGGGTAATTAAGAACATATTTACACCCAATTTTTAATAAAATAGGGTGTAATTAAAACATAATTAAGCTCAATTACACCCGATTTTTATTAAAAGAGGGTGTAATTAAAACGTAATTACGCCCAATTACACCCGATTTTTATTAAAACAGGGTGTAATTAAAACGTAATTACGCCAAATAACACCCGATCTTTATTAAAACAGAGTGTAATTAAAAACGTAAATACGCCCAATTACACCCGATTTTTATTAAAACAGGGTGTAATTAAAAACGTAATTACGTCCAATTACACCCGATTTTTATTAAAACATGGTGTAATTAAAAACGTAATTACACTCAATTACACCCGATTTTTGTTAAAAATAACGGGTGTAAATTCGTTAGACATTTCTCACCCTGTGGATATACACCCGATTTTTATTAAAAATAATGGGTGTAAATTTAATAAAAAACGGGTGTAAATTAACATTTTTGTACTAGTGTTCGCTGGTTGCTACATTTGATTCTCAGCTTTCATATATTTTGGCTTGTAGTTCCTTCAAAATGGTCTCATGCTCCTTTGTTAGTCTAGTAACTTCAACAAGAGAATATGAAGCAATTGTTCCTTTAACAAGGTGAGAGGGTGAGAGGGACGCGACCATAAAGGGCCCGAAACAGTGTCATTTTAGTCAAGCCATTATAGTTGGAGTTGATCCAGAATTCTCCCAACCCAGCCATTTGGACCATAGCCTCGGTTTAGTACTCGTGAGACAGCGGAGTGATAACACACAATTTCACCATTTATTTTACTCGACTTTCATATGCTTTTAGTGTCACTGATATTGCTTTTGCTTGGTTATGCTAGTATTATTTGTTGTATTTCAAAAATATTTTAATAATAAATATATTACCAAATTGGATGCATATCTTAAAAATCAAACTATAATATTAATCTTTTTCCTAAACAATGAAATCTTATAATTTTAATTTAATTATGTCGAATTATATTATAGAATGGATGAGTTATATGAAAATGTGAGAATAAATAAAAATCATCCGATTTAAAAAAGAAATATTGAAATTAAATTATTATTTTTACTAAATTATGTGTCATTAATAAAAAAGAAAAATTATTGGTTAAAATTTATATATACTTATTGGGTATATAATTTAATTGAAGGAATTGAAATGAGAAATTAATAGAAATTGTATGTCATAAATACGGATTTGGATCCTCTCTTTCAATATTTTCTATCCAACTATCTCTTTCACACTTTTCTCTCTAATATTTTCTCTCTCTTCTTTTTTTTTATCAATTTTTTTTAATATCATTAATTCTATTACACTTGTTTTCGTGAGGTAGAGAAAAGGAGAGAATGAGAGAATCTATGGTCCATTAATACCTCTCCGAACTAATTTTTTTTAAATAATAGAATTTGGTTCTAAAATAATATGAAGTATTTTTGGAATTTCGACTTGGAGAAGCCGTAGGGATGAAATAAGAAATTGCCTCTTACCATCCTCAGACCATCTACAAGCATGAATAATTTTAACTCTAAACCTTCGTCCCGTTCTACTGAAGCCGACGATGCTAGAACTTCGGTGGAACAATTTTCCGGTGGAACAGCCCTTTGTTGTGAATCATTATCAGATGGCGATGTATTGTATGGTAATCTGATATTTTGTTCCACTTCTTCAAAGATTTGGAAGAAAGTGGTATTGTTTGGAGTGCGGGGAAATGAAGAGGAATCAATGCATGTCAACGCAATTAGGAGCTTGAAGGAAAGGGATAAGGTGGGAGCGATTCAGAAGGAAAAAATTGTTACAGGTACACTAAACACTATGAATATCTTATCTTATTATATTTGGGGAAGTACAAAGAGACTAAGAGATGTTAAGTGGACTTACAAAGGAGCAGGCTGAATTTGGTGATTTTATTCATAATTTGGATCTAGTAGAGGTAGAAACAGCAATTAAAGATTTGAATGAGTTGGACTTCCATGTCGCTAATAATACTTCTCAAATTATGGATGTTGAGGAGATGTCTTTTAACTGGCTGAATGGGACTAAATTTTTTTATCAAGTAATGTATTTTAGAGAAAGTATTATCAGGCAGAAATCTCGGCATCAGTGGATTAAAGAAGGAGACTGTAATTCGAAATTCTTCTACAAGACTATGAAATCAAGATTTAGAAGAAATGCTATTGTGGGATTAACTACTAGTAGAAGCAGAATTGAGAATGTAATAGAGGTTAAACAGGATATTAAAAACCATTATCAAGACAAGTTTGAGGATCCAAATTTTAATAAAACTACTTTGGATGGAGTGGATTTTAAGAAGTTGTCAATAGAAGAGAGGAACTTCCTCATTGCTACTTTTTCGATGGATGAATTTAAGGAAGTCATTTGGTCTGCTGATAAGGACAATAGTCCTGGCCGGATGGTTACATCCTTGGATTTTTCAAAGCGTGTTGAAAAATTTTGAAGGAGGATATCATTCAATTTTTTAACGAATTCAACACAAGTGCTAAGCTACTTGAAGCAATCACGGCTTCTTTTCTGGAACTAATACTTAAATGTGAAAATCCTCAAACCTTGGAGGAATATCTCCCCATATGTCTAATAGGTAGCTTGTATTGAATCGTTGCTAAGATTTTGGCTGGAAGAATCAAGAATGTCATGACTAATTTGATATACAAGCATCAAACGACTTTTTTGGCAGGAAGGCAAATGCTTGATGGAATTTTGGTGGTTAACGAATTGGTGAATTTTGCGAAGAAGAACAAAAAGGAATGTCTTCTCTTAAAGGTTGCTTTGTCAAGGCGTACAATTGTGTATCTTGGGACTATCTCAGGAATATCATGGAAAGAATGGGATTCAAGCATAGATGGATGTCTTGGATGAATGGGATGGTATTTAATAGTTCGATGTCTATTTTTGTTAACGGTAGCCCTACTATCAGCTTCAAAGTTGGGAGAGGACTTCGTCAAGGGGATCCTTTATCCTCTTTCTTGTTTATTATAGTTGTTGAAGGCCTTTCAGGGCTGGTTCTTAACACTGCCACTTTGGGAAAACTGAATGGATTCAAAGTTAATGACAATTAAAACTATGAGTTGTTGCAATTTGTGGGTGATACGACGATGGTTTATGATGGAAGTTGGGATAATCTTTAGAGTTTAAAAGCTATTTTAAGGGGTTTCGAAGTGGCCTCAGGTCCTAAAGTTAATCTCAATAAAAGTCACAGTTTAAGCATAAATTTGAAAGATGATTTTTTTCAAGTTGCTTCTACTTTCCTCTCATGTAAAATCAGATCTTTTTCGTTCAAAGTCAATCATAGAAAACTATCAACGTGGAATCATATTATGGCTAAGTTGCAAAGAAGGCTATCCTCTTGGCAAGGCAAACTCATGTCTTTAGGTGGTAAAGCTACTATGTTAAACACTGGTTTAAACAATATTCCAATTTTTTTATCTCCCCTTCTTCAAAGCTCCAAAAGGAATCATTCAACAAATCATTTATGTTCAGCGAAATTTTCTGTAGGGAGGGGATCAAAAGAAAAAAAAAATGTGTGTTGGATTAGATGGGATAATGTCTAGTTGTCTACAAATCAAACAAGTTTGGAGGTTTTGGCATTAAAAATATTGAAATGTTAAATTGCGGGTTGCTTAGCAAGTGGCACTATATTTGTCAATAATTCTTGGCTTCATACTTTTCTCATTATTATTTCTCGTATATATAAAGGTTACAGGGTTATATCGGTAATTACACTAAATAAATACATTTAAACTAATTCCTATTCACATCCCCCCTCAAATTGATGCTGCTTGTCAATGAGCATCAATTTGCTAACAAGAAACTGATGACGTGGACGCGGAACAGCCTTGGTAAGAATATCTGCAATCTGCAACTGAGTACTGACATGAGGAAGTGATATTATTCTATCATCATAAGCGTCACGGATTGAGTGACAATCAACTTCAATATGTTTGGTGCGTTCATGAAAAACAGGATTCGCAACAATTTGGATGGCACTTGTATTGTCAGCATAAAGTGAAGTTGGCTCTATTTGAGGAAATCCAAGTTCAGCCAAAAGACCACGGAGCCAAATTATTTCAGAACAAGCCGCAGACATGGCACGATACTCAGATTCAGTAGAAGATTTAGAGACTCTCGCTTGTTTCTTAGTTTTCCATGAGATCAATGAAGAGCCAAGAAACATGCACCAACCAGTGACAGATCGTCGAGTATCAGGGCACCCTGCCCAATCAGCATCACTATAAGCACTCAATTTAGGAGGAACTCCAGTAGGAAAAAATAAACCACGATGAGATCTTCCCTTCAAGTAACGAATTATACGTCGAACTGCTGCCAAGTGTAGGTGGCGAGGAGATTGCCTGAATTGACTTACTTGTTGAACAGCAAATGATATGTCAGGGCGAGTAATAGTCAAGTAATTAAGGCTACCCACGAGTTGACGATACAATAAGGGATCATGCAACAGATCACCATCATCACGATGATATTTAACATTAACCTCAAGAGGAGTATCTACTAGATTAGCTGATTGCAGACCAGCCATAGAAATTAAATCTGTGGCATACTTGTGTTGATGGAGGAATATGCCCTTGGATGTAGAATGAACCTCAAGACCAAGAAAATAATGCAAATTACCAAGATCTTTCATATGAAACGCTGCTTGTAACTGCTGTTTAAGGCTTTGAATGGAAGCATGATTAGAACCAGTAATAATCATATCATCAACATACAGAAGAAGTAGGACAATTCCAGTAGATGTTCTATGAATAAATAGAGAAGAATCGTACTGACTCTGAGTAAAGGAAAACCCAAGTAGAGTGGAGCGAAATTTTTCATACCATGCTCTAGGCGCTTGTTTCAAACCGTATAAGGAGCGTTTGAGCTTGCACACACCCTTAGATGACGGAAATAAACCTTGAGGAGGAGTCATATAAATATCTTCCGCCAGGTCACCATGAAGAAAAGCATTTTTCACATCTAATTGATGAAGAGTCCACCCGTTAGAAGCAGCTATAGAGAGTACCGTACGAACAGATGTCATTTTGGCAACCGGTGCAAATGTCTCATCATAATCAATTCCATATTCCTGCTTGTTTCCTAAGGCAACCAAGCGAGCCTTGAAACGGTTGAGGGACCCATCAGAATTCAATTTCACCGAATACACCCATTTGCAGCCAATGGGTTTAACATCAGGAGGACAAGAGACAATATCCCATGTGAAATTCTCTTGAAGAGCTTGAAGTTCCTCATTCATTGCTTTTATCCAACGTACATCTTTAACAGCCTGTGAATAGCAAGTAGGAATAGATATGCTAGAGAGTGTGGCAGTCAGAGAAGTATGTGAGGAATCATACCTGTCTGTTGAATATCTATCTGGTGCTCGAGATATTCGACCAGAACGTCGTGGTTCAACCATTACAGGATCAGGTGGCGGTTCAGCGTCGGGAAGGGGTGTGGGAACCTGCTGTTTGTGTTTTCTGACATATACATGACCTGGTTTATAGCGTTCTATAGATTGAGGCATAATAGAAAACTTAGGAAGAGTAACAATATCATTCATGACAAGAGAAACACATGGAAACATAAACTGATTATCAAAAAATGTCACATTCCTAGAAATACGAAAACGATGGTTAGTGACATCATAACACACAAATCCATTATGAGAATGACTATACCCCATAAATGCACATTGAACAGACTGCGCTCCAAGCTTATGCCTTTCAAATGGAGGTAAGTGAACAAAACAAACACATCCAAAGGTATGTAAATCATTATAATTAGGCTGAATTTTAAAAAGACGAAAAAAAGGAGAATCGAGATCAATAACCGTAGAAGGAAGACGATTGATCAAGAAGATAGCTGTGGAAAGAGCCTCCATCCAAAATCGGGGTGGTACAGAAGCTTGAAGAAGTAAAGTGCGTGTCACATCAAGCAAATGACGATTCTTGCGTTCTGCCATCCCATTTTGTTGGGGGGTATTGGGACAAGATCGTTGAGACAAAATGCCTTTTTGTTGAAGAAATTCTTAAAACTCACGAGACATGTACTCACCACCAGAATCAGAGCGAAAAATTTTAACACTTTCATGAAATTGAGTTTCAACATATGTCAGAAATTTCTTAAACATAGAAAACACTTCAGATTTAGACCGAAGAAAATATATCCAAGTAAAACGACTATAATCATCAATAAATGTGACAAAATATTTATAGCGAGCATGAGAAACTACAGGAGACATACCCCATACATCACTATGAATCATTTCAAAACAAGAGGAAGCCCGATAAGCACCAGACGGAAAAGGAAGTGTTTTACTTTTAGCTAATTTGCAAACAGAACATGAAAGAGAGGCATTAGAAACAACATTTTTATTTCCCAACAAACCATTTTTAAATAAATGAGATAAAACAGCAGAGTTAGGATGACCCAATTTTCTATGCCAGTCCTCATAAGAATTCAAGACATTATTACAAGCAAGAGATAAATGACTAGAAATAAACTGAAGTGGAAACAGTCTTCCCACTTTAGGCCCCTTCGCAACCACCTTCCCCGACACCTGTTCCTGCACAAGGCAACCATCACGAGAAAAATTTACATTACAATTATTATCAACCAATTGACCAACAGATAATAAATTGGAAGCAAGTCCAGGTGATACAAACACATCCCGAAAATCAGAGTTGAGGTCACCAATATTAGTGATAGAGAGAGTATTACCATCCGCAATTTGAATTTTCTGATTACCATGGTAAGAATGTAAATTGTGCAAGTATTCAGAAGAGGTTGTCATGTGATTGGATGCTGTCATACCCCAAAATTTGCCCTCGAATCCCACTACTCACAATTTTCCCTTTTAATTACTAATTTTATTTTTACTTATTTTTTTTTAAAATCACAAAAAATTGTATCGGTTTTAATTTTTATTTTTTAACTAATTTGCGTGTTTTGTTAATTAAGTTCTTGAAAAATAGTATTCTTTACTTTTTTATCTTATATTCAAAAATCATAAAATAAATAAAAAGATTGAAAAAAGTTTTTTCCTTTTATATTTTAAGTTAGTTTTTTGAATTGGTTGAATATAGTCATAAATCTCAAATGAAAATCTTAATTTTGGGCTTTTTAGTTATTTTTAATTAGAGTCCATTTGATTTTAGGTTTTTAAACCTAATGTGTATTATATATATTAACTGTCATAACCCTTATTGGGGGAGGGACCGATACTTACATATTTTTGATTCTCTCACAAACTAACAAATCCTAACCTAGGGGAGAGGCACATGATCCACCAATTTCATCGGCACAAAAACTATGCCTTTTCTTACAAACAAAAACCAGATTGGCAAGAATAAGGCACCTTCATCATACACAAACAATAAACAACACATTATTTTATGTTCTTCTTTGTCACTGTACATAAATCCGCTCCAAAACTGCAAACAAGCAACCGTGACATTGAAGAAAAATTGCAGACCAAGTTCCAGCACAATTTGAGTCATACAAAGCATCCCTATGAATTCCTCAGGAAATTTTGATACATCCCAGTCGTTCAGGAGCAAGCCAATCATTCTAAATCGCAAAACCCCAATTCTGGTTTCATGACTTTTTACTCTTTACGTCTTTAATTTCGATTTCATATATATAAGCAATTTCAATTCGATTTGCCCATATATTCGTGTTGAAATCGATCTTCTGATGAACACTGGTTGGTTTAATTGCGGTTTTGATGCAAGCATGACGACGTGCCATTGTAGAGCATCAAGGTCTCATCCTTTCGTTTTTATAACCGCAAGCGTTATTATTGAAAACTAATCTTTCCATTGAATTTGTAGCATCACTTTTAGCGGATCTGGGCGGAGTTTGTTGTTTTTCTTACGTTATTACGCAGGTCGCAAAAACAACCGTCGCCGGAGAAGACGAAGTCTCGCCGGATTCTGCAGTTCAGTTATTTAGAACGTGATAGGATTATCAAAGCGTGTTTCCAAATCATGAAGTGTCATTGGTCCAGTTGGTAGCGTGTTTGATCCTTCATCCTCCATGTCGCCGGTTCGAATCCTGGTGGTGGAATGTTTTTGGTTAATTCATGTGCTATGGTGTCCTTCGATCCAGTACCACGCGTCTCCGCATGTGCACGATGTGTCTTCGCATCTCCACCAATGGATCAGCGTCAGTGTATGATCAGACGTCCCCCAGCTTGCAATACCACCATGCATCTCCATCAGTAAACCACACACAATCATAGCTAAGATTTCTTAATTTATTTATTTATTAAATCAATCTTTTTGTTTTTATTTATTTATATCTTCTATTACTTTGTAAATTATTAAAATGTTACTCTTAAAATCAAACAAATATTTCCATGGGTATTTAACTTACTTAATCAACTTTCGATTATTTTTCATTATATATATTAATTCAGTCACTCTACATGTTGGACCCATGACTTTAAAACCTAATTTTATTTCAGTATGAAAATCAATCATTGTTATTAACTGTTGGAGGTTTACGAAGAACATGCCTACACTAAAAATATTTGCCCTTGCCCTTTCAGGGTTAATAATCAAAATTCTTCCGACCGTGCGCCGTCAGATCAAAAAGCTAAGTTTCTAAACTTTTTCTTTCCTTTTATTTTTATTATTCATTTTGATTAAATATTATTTTTGTTATTTTACCTTGAATTAGCCATGCACTCACTACATCCTTTTTCTTTATGCCCAACTTTTCAGGTTTATCGTCAGAAGCTTCCGTCCACGCGCTCCACTAATCAAAAGCTAAGTTTTTATTCTTTTCTTATTTAATTTGACCTTTATTTTATGTCATCATTTTTTGCCTTTTTTGCCCTAAATAAGGTTTGGGCTCGAATAATTAATACACTCACTGCTTTCTTTTCCTGTTGTCAGTTCTCCAATGGTCAGGGTCAATGCTTCACGCTTCAAGGCAAATCTCTGCCCCATCAACCTTCATCAATCAAAGCCAAAGGTTTGTCAAACTGCCAAAGCTACGGACGTTGGTAACCCTAAACTTTACTTTTTATTACTTATGTCAAACCCTATTAAGGGATCCGCTGGTTTCATTGTCCCCTTTCCCCTATTCTTATGTAACTGTTTACCGGTTGTATTGATTGGCCTTGAAGGCACTTAAATTGTATTATTATATTACTGCGTGGTTAGTAAATTAGGGAGTGCAAGACTATTAATCAAACGTTAGATCACTAACTATACAAGATAAAATATTTGAACTGAACCACGTGATTGTGCCACCCACACACCTTTAGGGTAATTCCTCTGGTTGCCTTTGTTGCCTGTTGCCTTGTTGCCTTTAAGTGTACTAAATAGTCAAGTCCCTCGACTCCGAGGATACCTAAAGCAATGTTGCCTGTCGCCTTCAAAGTTATTGAAACTCCCTCGATGTTGCTTCGGTAAATAATTTGTCCCTATTGCTAAGGTATCCTCGCATGATGCCTTAAATGACTATTATATCCTTCCCTTAGACTACCTGCCCTCTTTATGGCAAGGGACAGTCTTATGGCGAACGATACTTCGATGACCCTTCAAACATCCAATTGAAAGACTTCCTGCCCTCTTATGGTATGGATAGATCCTTTCGCCCGAAAGACTAAAAGAACAATTTTTCTAACTTAGGGTAGTTGCTATTAATTGCTTGCTCTAAATTCAAAACTCTTTTTCCACTCTTTTCAAAATCAAATTCAAAAAGACTACGCTTATTTACAAGCTAAAGTTCTTCTTCAAAGTTTCTACTTTTTCACACCTCCTTTTCAAACAATTCAAACAAACAAGTGAGCTAAGCAATTAAGAGCCCATGGATAACCATGGATGCAAAGGGTGCCTTACACCTTCCCTTTGCATAAATTACCCCCCGAACTCAAAATCTTTTTAAAAGGTCTTTTCCTGTTCTTTTAGCCTTTCCTAAAATTGGATAAAATAAAGGTCGGTGGCGACTCTTGCTTAACCGCAACATTTCGATTATATAAAAAGTCAGTTCACCGTATTACAGAACTGGCGACTCTGCTGGGGATTCTTTCGATTAAAAGAGGGGTTACCTTAGAGCTAGGATCACTTTAAATTTGTTTGACTTGTTTGCTTTATCTTTAAAGGTTGTTTTGGGTATTCTACTGTGTGAAAGATCCTACACCCGGATCTAGTGTACCTTAGGTATGTGGCATGAGACCAGGGAGGCTGTACGACATGTATCGTTATGGTTGAACTGGCGGCCACCGTTAGTGCGACACTTTGGTTTGTCCTGATGGCCCTTGAATATGATCGAGGAGACATTTGGCTACCGCGTGGTGTCATAAGCACTAATTCGCCCTTAGAAACCTAGTTGAACTTGACTTTGGCCTATAGGAAGTAGCGAGATAGCTGGCTTTGGATTCCTGACTGAAGCCGGTTGATACTCGATGCTACACTCATTGAGATTGGACTCTAGGGATGCTTTTGGCTGGCCGATCGAGTGCCATGTTGAGACAATGCCCACGAGAAAGATCAGGGATATGAGCACCATAGAACCCGATCTTTATCTAGGACAGGTTGAACCAACTAAACTTCAGTGGGGAGGGTATTTACCTACGAACTTCACGCAAGCCTTTAAACCTAAGGGCACTTGTGTGACTTGTTTGTGCTTGCTAACCCTTTGGTTTTCTTGCAGGTTTTCTTGTAGGACTCACTCGTCCTTATTACCCTAAGACCGTCTTTCATGCAAGCCTCTAAACCTAAGGGCACTTGTGTGACTTGTTTACATTTGCTACTAACCTTTGTTGTCTCGCAGGTTTTGTTAAAGAACTTGTTGGCCCTCACTATCCCACGCTAGGCCTAATAAGCTGCATTCGCATAACATACTAACCTTTGTTTCCTTGCAGGTTTTCTTAAAGGAGCTTTTGTGCCCTTCCTATCCCACGTTGTGCTTAACGCATTGCACTTGCATTACATCATGACATCATAACATTGCACATTAACTAACCCTTTCAAGGATCTTAGAGATTTAGGGCATACAATTTCAGTTACTCTTATCAAGGAAGGAATTCTTATCTAGGGGCAAGAGGATTTATTTTCCTCTGGCCATCTGTCTTCCAAATCAAAGACTGAGTACCTAATCAGGAGGCAAGAGGATTTATTTTACTCTTGTCGTATGCCTTCCAGTTCAGAGACACCGTACCTATCAAGGGGCAAGAGGATTTATTTTCCTCTAGCCACACACCTTCCAATTCAAAGACTCAATACCTAGCAAGGGGCAAGAGGATTTATTTTCCTCTGGCCACGTACCTTCCAATTCAGGAGTATCCCGAATCAGAGGCGATGACCCACTCGATATGGTGAGCTTGATTCTCAAAGAAGGAATTCTTCAGACAAATACGCGACCAAATCATTTTCTAATGTTGCTAACTAAATTCCTAAAGATCCTTGAAAAGATTGCATTTGCATTCATAACATCACATAAAACTAACTTTGCCTTTCAGGTCGACCAACTGGTCAGACAAATACCATCAAGAAATCAATCTCTGTCAGATGAACATCCTGGAAGCTTGACCCCCAGACTTCTGAAACATTCCAATCAGATATACATTCCGGAAGCTCGAACCCCGGACATTCTGAAAGTTCCAATCAGATGAACATTCTGGAAGCTTGACCCCCAGACTTCTGAAACATTCCAATCAGATATACATTCCGGAAGCTCGAACCCCGGACATTCTGAAAATTCCAATCAGATGAACATTCTGGAAGCTTGACCCCCAGACTTGTGAAACATTCCAATCAGATATACATTCCGGAAGCTCGAACCCCGGACATTCTGAAACATTCTTATCAGCTACACATTCTGGAAACTCGAACCCCGGATACTCTGAATCTCTACACCAGTTCCACAACAACAACGCAAGCCAGATGCACCTAAGCGTCAACTCACCAAAATCAATATGTTGTCGGCTCAAATATTACAACATCTGTTGAAGATCAGATTAATTACTCTGAGGGATGCTCCTAAGAATTCTAACACCTATGGCTATAAACTCAATGCGAGGTGCGCATACCATTCCAACATTCCTGGACATTACAAAAACAATTGCTGGACATGGAGGAATAAGATTCAAGATCTGATCGGTGATGGGGAAATAAAATTCAACCCTCCTGAAATCCCTGTGGTGATCACCGCCCATATGCCTAGTCATGACAAGATTGATTGACGTCTAGACGGACGAACTTTTGGATCATTAGATCTACTTTCATTTGCAAGCTTCTTTTCTGTTTGTTTAAACATTCAAATCATGATAGACATTATCTGTTTTAATAATCATCATCAGTGCATTGCATATGTTTGTCTTGAATAAATTACTTCGCTATCGCTCATTCTAAACTGCATCTTTACTTCGCATATGTTTTGTAATACTCAACTCTTGCTAAAGTTGTATACCTTTTGAGGGAGGATGACGAAAACGATACCGCAACCTTATACAGTATGCTTTTGAACGGACTATGTTGACGATGTACAGGCATTGTTTCAATTCCTAAACAGTGGAGATATAAGGATGTTAATCCCTCGTTAACCCTTTTGAGCCTAAGAAGTAGAAGTTTCTTTCTTGTACTAAATTAAAACCCTTGATCATAACCTGGGGCAGGGTAGTTCTCAGTTAATTTGGCTGTGCATTCTATTTCAAGAGAATCACTCAATACACCTTTCAACAAAGATTTTAATCACAAGCGTTCATCCGCACACATCAAAGAAGTGTTGGAGATGTCAATCAAAACCAATAATGTTTCATCAAACATTAAGCAAGGCAGTCAATATCTTTCAAAAAGAAAAAAAATGAAAAAACATATATACAAAGAAAAGCCTGCTAAGTAAAAAATCAAAAGAAGACTTAGGCAAAAATCAAGGCATCCCGCTGACTGTAAGCTCAAAATAGACAGTTCAGGCAAAAGTTAGGGATATCAAAAAGATGGAAAAAAGGAAGTCAATAAATTCCTGAACAACACAATATTGTGACTACCAAAAAGAAGAAGTGACTGTCATCTCAAAGGTCCTCTTTGCTTGTAAACCATCATCAAGATCAAAGGTGCAAATCCGAAAGTCTCTTGGAACCTGAATGCATAAGTTAAATTAACTGAGCTTAGGACTGAAGAATATCACGATGAAGGGGATGGGTATAAATAAATTTTGAGCCATTATCCTTTGTTTCTTAAACCGTGAACCAAGCCACGTTACAACCCTTAAAAGTCCTAACTGAAGCATGGTTAGTTCGAAAGCGTACTGTCACAACAAAGGTATCCCGACTCCTTAAGGTTTACTACAAATGCTGAGTTGATATTTTGTTTTTTAAAAAACATCACGATTCTACAAATGTCACGCTTTTACATCTCCTGCTTAAATGTTTTTTAAAACTCAAGACAAACGTATGCATTGCATCTCATGAATTCATTATTAAACATATTCTGCTACATAATTTCAAATGTTAGCATCAGAAAGAACTTGCAACAGGGTACAATTAATGACTGAAAGTTATCCCGACAGACAAGGTTACTCTGAGAAGCAATGTCTCCTATGTATACAAGGGGCATGTCACGTTTGCTCAGTCGATCTGGGGCAATCAGGTCAAGATTCAAAGAATCTTTCAAAAGCCAAGCATTCAAAGGTATACATCCCAAGAGGATTTCAAACTACTCCCCCGATCGATCTGGGGCAATCAAGTCAAGATTCCGAGAATCTCTCATGGATGCTCGAACAATCAAGGGCATGCATCCAAGTATATATAAAGCCACTCCCCAATCAACATGGGACATTGTCCTGGACCAATGATTACGAGGGGCATGGCGCCCATAGTGCACATCTCATAAAATCCTCGCGAGGCGAATCTTTCCAAAAGTCCCTACTAACTGGGGCAAATCTATGCAAGTCCAGTTTGACATCTTGATCAACATTCAGTGACATGTCCTAAATCCAGGAATGGCAGGTACTATAATACTAGGGGCAACATTCAAGACACCCACGTCTTCCCACAGAGCCGGGTTCACAAGATCATATCCCCACAGAGTAATCATCTTCAAATGCTCTCGTCTCGACAAAGACATGACTCCCCAACAGAGTTTACACCTTCAACGGTACATGTTCTCCGACACTTGGCTCTTTTCCAGTCAGGGAACATCAAGTTACTGATCATCCCCAAGCAGAAATCATAAATCCCCAGATGCGTATCTTCAGAATAAAATCAGGCATCAGAGTCGCAACGACCTAGAGATTTATTTTCTCAATCAAGATACTTCGAAATAGCACAACTCATGTTCATACATCATATATCATAGTTAATTCATAACATACATACGTCTCATTGCATAGGCATAACACTCTCATCCATTTCAAAAATTACAATGCATACATCACGACATTGCATAAAACTAATGTTTCTTTTGCATTCTATTTATACATCTTCTAGATATAGTGCAGATATAATCAAGACAACGATTTAATTCTGACACTCATTCAAGACAGAGATTTAGTTCTGATACTTAATTTTGGGTTTCCTCCAGAAATAGTTCAGAGATAATCAAGACGAAGATTTAATTCTGATACTTAATTTTGGGTTTCCTCCAGAGATAGTTCAGAGATAATCAAGACAGAGATTTAATTTCGACAATCATTTCGAAGATAGTTCAGAGATAATCAAGACAACGATTTAGTTCTGATACTTAGTTTCGAATACCCTCCATAAATAGTTCAAAGGATTTAGATCTAATTCAGTCACTACGAACAGTGCCGACACGATCAATCTCCAACAAACATTTCTCAACATACAAACTCTCTCATTTATTTTGAGATACTCATTACATAAACACATGCATCATGACATAAGAAAACTAACCTCTACTTTTCATGATACTACTATCTCTATTTACAAGAGTTAAGTCGACACCTTTGACGGTTCCTTAACAATCTATTTTCAAGTATTAAGTCGATACCTTTGACGGTTCCTTAATATATCAAGAGTTAAGTCGACACCTTTGACGGTTCCTTAACGACACATTTCAGATATAAGTCGACACCTTTGACGGTTCCTTATACAATCTATCTACATATCTGAGTCGATACCTTTGACGGTGCCTCAATGATATGTTTCAAATTTAAGTCGATACCTTTGACGGTTCCTTAAATAACCCAACACAGATTTGAGTCGATACCTTTGACGGTTCCTCAACATTCAAAAAAGGGAAGACAGCAAAAGCAGAAATTTCGTAACAATCCATACTCCAACAACTATCAGATGGCATCTACAAGCCCATCTCCGACAAAAGTCCCTACTTCAAATCGGGCAAATTTCTTGGTATTCTTGTGTTCAATCATCTTCCACCTTCAGATACCGACTGGCATACAAACCACTCTACATCTTCAGGTCTAAGATAATTGAACAGGGGCAGCTGTCATACCCCAAAATTTGCCCTCGAATCCCACTACTCACAATTTTCCCTTTTAATTACTAATTTTATTTTTACTTATTTTTTTTTTAAAATCACAAAAAATTGTATCGGTTTTAATTTTTATTTTTTAACTAATTTGCGTGTTTTGTTAATTAAGTTCTTGAAAAATAGTATTCTTTACTTTTTTATCTTATATTCAAAAATCATAAAATAAATAAAAAGATTGAAAAAAGTTTTTTCCTTTTATATTTTAAGTTAGTTTTTTGAATTGGTTGAATATAGTCATAAATCTCAAATGAAAATCTTAATTTTGGGCTTTTTAGTTATTTTTAATTAGAGTCCATTTGATTTTAGGTTTTTAAACCTAATGTGTATTATATATATTAACTGTCATAACCCTTATTGGGGGAGGGACCGATACTTACATATTTTTGATTCTCTCACAAACTAACAAATCCTAACCTAGGGGAGAGGCACATGATCCACCAATTTCATCGGCACAAAAACTATGCCTTTTCTTACAAACAAAAACCAGATTGGCAAGAATAAGGCACCTTCATCATACACAAACAATAAACAACACATTATTTTATGTTCTTCTTTGTCACTGTACATAAATCCGCTCCAAAACTGCAAACAAGCAACCGTGACATTGAAGAAAAATTGCAGACCAAGTTCCAGCACAATTTGAGTCATACAAAGCATCCCTATGAATTCCTCAGGAAATTTTGATACATCCCAGTCGTTCAGGAGCAAGCCAATCATTCTAAATCGCAAAACCCCAATTCTGGTTTCATGACTTTTTACTCTTTACGTCTTTAATTTCGATTTCATATATATAAGCAATTTCAATTCGATTTGCCCATATATTCGTGTTGAAATCGATCTTCTGATGAACACTGGTTGGTTTAATTGCGGTTTTGATGCAAGCATGACGACGTGCCATTGTAGAGCATCAAGGTCTCATCCTTTCGTTTTTATAACCGCAAGCGTTATTATTGAAAACTAATCTTTCCATTGAATTTGTAGCATCACTTTTAGCGGATCTGGGCGGAGTTTGTTGTTTTTCTTACGTTATTACGCAGGTCGCAAAAACAACCGTCGCCGGAGAAGACGAAGTCTCGCCGGATTCTGCAGTTCAGTTATTTAGAACGTGATAGGATTATCAAAGCGTGTTTCCAAATCATGAAGTGTCATTGGTCCAGTTGGTAGCGTGTTTGATCCTTCATCCTCCATGTCGCCGGTTCGAATCCTGGTGGTGGAATGTTTTTGGTTAATTCATGTGCTATGGTGTCCTTCGATCCAGTACCACGCGTCTCCGCATGTGCACGATGTGTCTTCGCATCTCCACCAATGGATCAGCGTCAGTGTATGATCAGACGTCCCCCAGCTTGCAATACCACCATGCATCTCCATCAGTAAACCACACACAATCATAGCTAAGATTTCTTAATTTATTTATTTATTAAATCAATCTTTTTGTTTTTATTTATTTATATCTTCTATTACTTTGTAAATTATTAAAATGTTACTCTTAAAATCAAACAAATATTTCCATGGGTATTTAACTTACTTAATCAACTTTCGATTATTTTTCATTATATATATTAATTCAGTCACTCTACATGTTGGACCCATGACTTTAAAACCTAATTTTATTTCAGTATGAAAATCAATCATTGTTATTAACTGTTGGAGGTTTACGAAAAACATGCCTACACTAAAAATATTTGCCCTTGCCCTTTCAGGGTTAATAATCAAAATTCTTCCGACCGTGCGCCGTCAGATCAAAAAGCTAAGTTTCTAAACTTTTTCTTTCCTTTTATTTTTATTATTCATTTTGATTAAATATTATTTTTGTTATTTTACCTTGAATTAGCCATGCACTCACTACATCCTTTTTCTTTATGCCCAACTTTTCAGGTTTATCGTCAGAAGCTTCCGTCCACGCGCTCCACTAATCAAAAGCTAAGTTTTTATTCTTTTCTTATTTAATTTGACCTTTATTTTATGTCATCATTTTTTGCCTTTTTTGCCCTAAATAAGGTTTGGGCTCGAATAATTAATACACTCACTGCTTTCTTTTCCTGTTGTCAGTTCTCCAATGGTCAGGGTCAATGCTTCACGCTTCAAGGCAAATCTCTGCCCCATCAACCTTCATCAATCAAAGCCAAAGGTTTGTCAAACTGCCAAAGCTACGGACGTTGGTAACCCTAAACTTTACTTTTTATTACTTATGTCAAACCCTATTAAGGGATCCGCTGGTTTCATTGTCCCCTTTCCCCTATTCTTATGTAACTGTTTACCGGTTGTATTGATTGGCCTTGAAGGCACTTAAATTGTATTATTATATTACTGCGTGGTTAGTAAATTAGGGAGTGCAAGACTATTAATCAAACGTTAGATCACTAACTATACAAGATAAAATATTTGAACTGAACCACGTGATTGTGCCACCCACACACCTTTAGGGTAATTCCTCTGGTTGCCTTTGTTGCCTGTTGCCTTGTTGCCTTTAAGTGTACTAAATAGTCAAGTCCCTCGACTCCGAGGATACCTAAAGCAATGTTGCCTGTCGCCTTCAAAGTTATTGAAACTCCCTCGATGTTGCTTCGGTAAATAATTTGTCCCTATTGCTAAGGTATCCTCGCATGATGCCTTAAATGACTATTATATCCTTCCCTTAGACTACCTGCCCTCTTTATGGCAAGGGACAGTCTTATGGCGAACGATACTTCGATGACCCTTCAAACATCCAATTGAAAGACTTCCTGCCCTCTTATGGTATGGATAGATCCTTTCGCCCGAAAGACTAAAAGAACAATTTTTCTAACTTAGGGTAGTTGCTATTAATTGCTTGCTCTAAATTCAAAACTCTTTTTCCACTCTTTTCAAAATCAAATTCAAAAAGACTACGCTTATTTACAAGCTAAAGTTCTTCTTCAAAGTTTCTACTTTTTCACACCTCCTTTTCAAACAATTCAAACAAACAAGTGAGCTAAGCAATTAAGAGCCCATGGATAACCATGGATGCAAAGGGTGCCTTACACCTTCCCTTTGCATAAATTACCCCCCGAACTCAAAATCTTTTTAAAAGGTCTTTTCCTGTTCTTTTAGCCTTTCCTAAAATTGGATAAAATAAAGGTCGGTGGCGACTCTTGCTTAACCGCAACATTTCGATTATATAAAAAGTCAGTTCACCGTATTACAGATGCACCAGAATCAAGAAACCACGGGCAGGAAACATTCGAAGACTTACCCTGAATTCCCAAGGTTGAAAGAGCGGAAAGTACCATCTGTTGGATTGTTTCAGGTTGGAGAGCACCACCATTAGATGGATTGGTGATGGAAGGACCAACTGCAGAGCTTGTACTAGCAGGAAATGCTTGCACCGACCGTTGTGCTGATCGTGGAGGACGAGTGGGACAATCAGAGATAATATGGCCCCGCTGCTTGCAATAATTACAAAACTTCTTACTGCAACTCTGAGCAAAATGTCCAAATTGTTTGCAAGAGAAACATTGGACATGTCGAATATCACGACCTTTACCTCTACCCTGAGGAGCATATGCAAACATAGAAGACTCAGAAATGACAACATCATGAGACATGGATCTTTGAGTAGCAAGACGTTGTTCCTCTCTGAGAAGTTCACCGACACATGTATCTAAAGAAGGAACAGGATTCCTATTCAGCAAGGCACCTCTGACAACCTCAAATTCTGCACGAAGCTTCATGAGAAATTGATCTCGCCTACTAGTATTATAGACCTCTTGGACATCCGCGAGAGAACTCTTGGGTAACTCAGCATGTATAATCGCAGAGTGTTCTGTCCACAAATTCAAAAAACCAGAATAATATTCTTGAACAGACAGATTGCCTTGTTTGTAATTGGCAATGTCTAGCTCCAACTGAAAACGTTTGGCCGCATTATCTAGGTTATAGATACGCTTCAAGTAGTTTCACATTTCTTGAGCAGTTGAAAAAGATCGCAAATTATTAATCATGTGAGGATCAATAGTACTGAGAATCCAAGTGATAATCTGAGCATCTTCTATTTCCCATGCATCTAAGTCAGTTGTCTCTAACGGTGCCAAAGAGACATCGTCCAAGTGACTCCATAATCCTTTCCCTTTGACATACATCCGAAACTGAAATTCCCAAACAAGATAATTCTTTCCGGTAAAACGAACACAAATATGATCTCTCTCTTTTTCGGAAGTCATAATATCAGAGATGACTTAAGAACAATTTTGTTAACGTAATTAACGTGAAACAAGAAACACCAACAGAACACTGAAGAATACTTGCCAACACCAAATCAACACCCCAATTCAGGATACTCGCCGACACCAAATCAAAACCCTAATTCAGGATACTCGCCGACACCAAATCAAAACCCTAATTCAGAATACTTGCCGACACCAAATCAAAACCCTAATTCAGAATACTTGCCGACACCGATACGAGAACACGATCAAAGCAAACACGATTTGCAAACAAGGAGGAATAACAAAATTGTAACTTATGAGCACTACCAGAAACACGATTGTAAGCACCAGAGATTAGAATCGCAATCTTGGAAGAGATTACCGAGAACCGAGATGATTTCAATTACCGAGAAACGAGATCTACCGAGATGATTTCAAGAGCGACCCAGTGGGGTGTCGCTGAATAAAGCCAAGATTAACCTAAGACTCACAGGTTTGATCGAAAACCTACTGATACCATGTCAATAATTCTTGGCTTCATACTTTTCTCATTATTATTTCTCGTATATATAAAGGTTACAGGGCTATATCGGTAATTACACTAAATAAATACATTTAAACTAATTCCTATTCACAATATTTGGGTTGATCTTTTGACTTACAGATATGGAGATTTGAACAAACAGCTTCTCCACAATTCAGTTATTCCTTGCAGAATCCAAAATTCCTTGTGGTAGTCTAACCTTTGCTCCATCGGTACATCTGTAATAGCGAACCAGAACTAGATCAGTCACTTAATTTGGGCCAAGCTTGGTAACGGCTTGATGATAGAGTTCTGAACTATTGCTGAACTAGGCATAAATTGTTGGCAGTGACTTTTCTGGAGCTGTTTTTGTTTGTAGCATATATGTATATGAAGGTTGCGGACTTGGGAGGCTGGGTCGATGATATGTGGATGCGGAATTTAGTGTTTAAAACGAACCTGTTAACTGATATTGTACGGGATCAGTTGCAGCAGCTGTAGGAAATTCTCAAGAACACAACGCATAATTATGATGTGGAGTATACATTTGTGTGGCCTAGTAGTGGAGGCTTTTCCATGGCAAGCATCTATGATTGGTTGTTTAAGGCAAACGAATCGGATTCAGATTTGGATACTGCTACTTCCAGCAGATTAATTTATCTTTGGAAATCCAAAGTCCCGAGTAAGGTTCATTTGTTTGGTTTGAGAGCAATTTTAAACAGGCTACCTATTAGAGATAAACTTAGTAGAATATGTATAATTCAGAGTAATCAGAATTTGGTGTGCCCCTTGTGTTTTGCTGAACAAGAAAACACTTCCCATTTATTTATGTCATGTATGGTTGCGAAACAGGTGTGGAAGTAAGTTACTAATTGGTTGGGAGTGGATGAAGTTAGGGAAGAAAATTTTTAGGATGTCTTTCATGTATATATAGTGTGGCTCTTCCCTTTTGATGTCTTCATTATCATATCATTGATGTAGACTTTCAGGTTGTGCCAAATTTTCTTTGAGAAGACGGCGTCCATGAGTCTCTGATAAGTAGCGTAGAATATTGACTTACTTTTATAAGGACAAGAATATTTATAGACAATGGACGATTATGTCTAGGGGAGTACAATATTGACTTACTCTTGTATGGAGAAGAATATTGTGACAAAGAGCATGATGAAGTAGCAGGCAAGATAAATGATATTGATTCTGGTAATATTTCTATGTAATTATTTAATTGACTGGTTAAAATAGATTAGAATACAATATTGTTTACTAATTAGTATCAATTTATCAAGACATGGATGGATTTATCTCTATTTTCATATATTGATGGATGAGAGTTTGACCAAGAGCACAAAGACTTAGATATGTATCAATATCTTCATTCTTACGAATGTACATCCTACTACAGAGTAATATAGAGAGCGCCTAAATCATCTTCTACCACATAATGTGGTGCTCGAAAACTACTCCTATCATCAAGTCACAAGCATGCTGGATAACATCTATTACTCTCTTGGTTGGGCTAATAGTTGGGCTATATTTTGTTCCTTGAGGGATGAGGCACGCAGATCATCCATGGTTGAGAAACTATGCATGGATACATGAGGTTGTATTGTAGAATATTGCATGCCTTCTTGATTCCCATACTGATCCAACCACCTTTATCATATGAGGAGAAACTCTCGTAGAGAAAGCAAAGGAGAATGGCAATGCAGGTAGTATGGTCTCTACATGCGAGCACATCTGAGACATGATCACCGGATTACTCTCTTGCTGGACCATACAAGAGGGTTCAAAAGTCAACACAATTGTCCCAAGAGATTTTGAGAGAAGTCAAAACTCGCTTGGGGGAGAAGATGATGAAGATGAGGGTCAGTAGCTCTTGTGTGACCTGGTAGGACAATTTCTTATGATCGTTTTGTTTGAATTTGGTTGTATTTGTGTATAATATGTATTCGACTTGATATCCTACATTATGAGTTTGAATATTTTTGGTTCAATTATTATTTATTTGATGTTATTATAGATTGTTGGTTATGTACTTATGTTATTTGTACTTTAAAAGTGTTATTATCAAAGAAATGAACTCTAATATTGTTGCAGACAATTTAGGACTCTATAATCTAAACCCATGTTAAGGGGATTTTGGCATATTCTGGATTATATATTCTGAACTCATGACGAGGGGGGTTTTGGCATAGTCTAGAGTAATCTGAAATGTGTCATTGAGATTTCTTGTGTGCTATAAATTGCATTGGCATATATGGCATATAATGCTTAGAAACTTGTATAAATTCATGTATTTTGTTCATTTACAACTCAAAAACAAAGAACTCTTCAAATCCATTCTCAATTAGAATGAACTATAACTTAATTGTTGTCTACTACAGAAGGGGAGTCCTTCCCAGTTGCTCAAATTCAATTTTGAATGTACATTATCTAATATGGACATGAGAATGGTAGTTAGTGTTGAATATTGTTGTTTGCCTATTGATAATGATGGACATTTGTCTTCACCAACAAGGAATTGAAGGGATCCATAACAGTTTCATATATTTACAGATTTGAGTAAAATGTCTGATGCTCTTTATTCCCCATTGAAAAACACATTATGTAATCCATTTGTTTAAACTTGAAGCCATACCAATAACAGAACAACATTGAACAACAAACATATCAATAACAGAGTAGCATCATTTAAGAACAGGAATAAGTATCATTAATGATATTATCATATCATATGTACAAAGATCCTGTGGCAAGTATCTGGCCACCAAAAAAGTTATGCCTAAGGCTGTTTAAGTTTATTGCAAAACACCGCTTATATCCCCTAAAGATATGAAACTATCATCCCTTGTGTGTATAACCCCCCTCATTCTAGCCCAATTCAAAAAGTACTCTTTGTCAGCAATGAACTTCGTTCACCAACATCATTCTTCTTCAAAATATTGTTTTGGCACCTCTGGTGGTGAAGGCAAGTTTGCAACATATTTGAACTGTTACAGACAAAGATTCCAAGTTATTCAACAGGCCACAATAAAAGTAACTAAAACAATAAGAAAGGCTTAAACAATTACCCTGTGTTGCTTGTATTTCTCCCTAACAGCTTTCAATGACGCCGCCTTTCTTGACAAATATAAATCATGTAAAATGAGTACACATTCTTCCAACTCAGCAGATTTATAACCCAAGGAATCACTAAGTGATGAAGTCTGCAATAGATTCTCAACATTAATTGCCTTGAAATACATTTATTACCTTACTCATTCACAGATACAAATAGATTAAAGTAAATAACATCAAATATTTACCCAAGGATGTACACCAGGTCGAATAATAAATCTGGCAAGAAATATAACAGATGCAGCAACAGTAGAAGGCAAAAATCTTATACATTCATAGTCCAACAAGCTTAGCTCAGCAAGGTAATTACATAGAAACTCCATTTGCAATTTTGAAGTCTACATTTGAAAATACAAATCACAAATCAGTAAACATAATAAAAGTTTCTGAAATGACCAATAAACAACTAATAAACATTTACACTCACCTTTTGATTCTCAGTAGCAAACCCAGCAAACTCACTGAAACACAAAAATTGCACAATAACACAATTAGTCCAATTAATTCCATTTCAACAAAATTTACGATATTCAAACATACATTTAATGAAAATGCACTTACTTTAGAAATGTGTTAACATGAGGGTTTCCCATTTCAAAGTTTAGTGACTTAAGTATTTCAGCTTCCATTTTAATAACCTACATCAACAGTAATTAACATTATAAACAAAGAGACATGTAATAAATGAAATTAACTAACACCAAAGGTATGAATAGGGTATTCACCTCTTTCAACTCATAGGTGTTATCAGTAATGTGACAGAAATCTACCGCCTTTGGTGGAGTGATTTCTTCATATTTCCTACATATCAAAAACAAAATCAAATGCATAAGCAAACTAACATCACAACATTAATTAAAAAAATTAATAGTTAAAAATTAATGGATCTTACGAGGCAACGAGCATGCAAGAAACACCAAGCAACTGAAGTTTGGATCTGTTAACAACATTAATAGATAAGAACCTATCAATGTAAGAAACAGCTAGATGAAGCGTTTGAGGAAGAAGCTTGTACTCTTCCGCAACTTCAACTAACCAATCCACCAATATTCCCCTCATGTTTGTTGTAATGAATCTCTGAACATTCTCGATGTATCCAACCATAGGTCTTCTCTTTTTCTCCATCTAAGAAACAAACAAAAAAATCAAAACTTTAATAACCTAGTAATTACAGATAATAAATAACAGTGAAAAAATATATGAATTACCTCCATGTGGCGAAGATAGTTGGATATATCAGATGCATACGGTTCAACAATATGTTGAATTTCATGTTTTGCGTTGTACTTTCTCTGAACCGGTTTATCCAAATCGAAACTCTCAAAAGAATAAACATCAGTTGCGGATTTCTTTCCCTTGGAATTCTTCCGAGGTTGAACTTTTCCACTGGATTGAGTTTCAGAAACAGATGCATTCTGTAGATTGGGAAGATCCCCCAACACAACCCTCTGTTTCTTAGGGTTAAGCACAATTGGTTCAGCGTTTGCCCTCTTTCTTGAACCGCGAGTCTGCATCTTCAATAGAATGGAAAAGTGGAAACGAAGATGGAAACGTAGATGAAGAAAGAGGAGCAAGATTAGGGTTTGTGAAATGGGGATGAAGAAATGAAAAATGGGAGATTGTGTCTATATAGGAAAGAGGGGTTTTGAAAATGTTTTCGCCAAAATGAAAAACCATGGCGCTATTTGGTGTTTCTCGAAAATTTGAGTGGTTGAGTGTTTAATTTTGGTTTGAAATTGGGAGGTTTGCGGTGGGTTTTTTTCAATGAAATGTTAATTTTTCATATTGCCGCCATTTTGTTCCGCTCGTTCTGTCAAGTTAAAAACACCGAATCTAATTTCAAAAACATACCTTTTTGAGTTTTCAATTTTACTCATAAAATAATTAATAAATAGATAAAATGTTAACAAAAATAAAATGATTTATTTCAATTACTTTGCAACATAACTTTTTCTTTTATGAATGTGTCAAATAAAATTATGAGATGATAAGATATCAATTTTTTATATAAATTAATTTTTACACAATCAACTAATGATTATTGTATATTTTGTTAAATTATGTTTAAGATTTTAAATTATTTGTATGATATGATATGACAAAATAGTATATTTTTATTAAATATCAGTATAAAATTATTTTATCTTATCAATGCATCATCTTGATTAAACTCTTAAATTATATTAGAATGATTTAAAACATATGAATAAATTGAATTGAGGAAGGTTTTTTAATATCTATGCAAAATTAAAAATTGAGAGTTAGTATTAGATCTATAAAATATTGTAGTTTTTTTTCCAGATTTGAACTTAATATTTTCAAATGTTTAGTACAATTTGTTGGTCTTTTTTAAAAAAATTGTAAATGAGTAATTTAATTTTTCTTTTAATAGACTAACAATATCGATAAAATAGGTTTTGTTTGGATATTTAGCATGAAATTTTAGAGAACTTATTTCTCTCCAAGATGACATTGTAATGGGAGTGGGAAAACGAGATCCTTCACTTTAATTGTCCTGGTACTCTCCTTAGAATCAAACGCATTTCAAGCGTTATATGGCCCTTTACCTATACTTGTTCACCATAAAGGCCTATTAAAGAACCTCGAAATACTCCGATATTGATGGGGTCGAGTTGAAGCCTTTGGAGGTGCTATAGAACAAGAGTTCTAATGAGCTCCTAGTGAGCCTTTGGAACCATGGATTTTTTTGAGAAGATGATTATGAACTCTCGTTCTTTCCTCGAGATTATGGTAGTGCCAGAAGGTATGATGTTTGCTGTCAAAACCTAACGGGCGTATTTTTTCCATGAGGAACTGGAATCTCCCCCACCAACGAAACCTTTAGTCACTACTACGGAAAATGCTTATAATAACGGTTGGGAAAGATATATAATCACGTGGGACCAGGCGTTGTTATGTAGTGTATGGTTGTATATGTGTTACTTACAATCACGGTCCATTGACTGTTGTAATAAATTGGAAAGTACGTTCCCTATCACAACGGTTGTGTCAAACTACCATTGTGATAGACATAAAGGTCCTAGGTTTGATCCTCAGCAGCGCCATTTTTCATAATTAATAAATATAATCCTGCTTTTATAATTGTTCCCATTTTTTAACTTGTATATTTGTGGACCATATCACAGCAGAATAAACAACCCGCATTTGTGATAAAGTTATCTTTATAATAATAATAATAATAATAATTGGATTAAGAACCAGAAATTGTATACTAGATGAACAAGTGAGTGAACTATAATGTAAAAAAATGATGGAGGAAAATACATCTTAAATTTACACAAGGCAACAGAAGTCTCGTCTTCTAATTCATCTAATTTATTGAAATCAAGAACTTTATTACATTTGGCATTGAAGAATAAGTACAATCTGGTTATAGTTACTCTCACATTTTTTGGTAGGATCTCACGGATAGCCACTGGTAGAAATTGTTTCCATCAATACATGACAATCATGAGATTTTATACCAATTAACTTGAGATATTTCATTGATACAAGTTTCCAGAAATCATCATACTTAACAACATATACTTACACTTCATGCACAACCAGTGAGATAAGTTGTAAATAGTGAAAAGAACATGCCGTGAAAAATGACTAGTGCTCGGATTACCAAATGAGTTCACTTCATCAGTGGCAAGCCCAAGCCTAAGGTTTCTTGGCTCAATTTCAAAATCCGGAAACAACAAATCAATTTTCTTCATTACAACGAATCAGCTACATGGTGAATGTTTCCATCATATTTCCTTTCATCTGCATGCCATCTAATTTTCTCTGTGTTATTCAAATTAGCAAAAAGTCTATTAAATCGTGAAATTATTGGTAAGTACCATAATGCTTTAGCGGGAGGATACTTCCTACTAACATTGTCATTGTCATTACAATTGTTGGCCTTCAACTTGTAATGTGACACATCATATTTCGCACATTGATATAAATCTTCATATTATTTCCTATATATTACACAATCGTTATGGCATGCATGTATTTTGATATACTTCAAACCCATTTGACACAACGTCTTCTTGGCCTCGTAGTAACAATCAGGAAAATTGTTATCTTTGGGTAACCTTTGCTTTAGCAAATCAAGTAATTCCCTTAAACTTTTATCCGAACATTCATTTTTTGCCTTTACAATAAACAACTTTAAGACCGCAGACAATCGTGTAAAACTTGTGCATCCATTATATAAAGGGGTGTCTTTATCACTACACAAAGTATCATAAATATGAGCATTCTTAAAATAAGATTCTCTAATATCACTTAACATATCCTCTAGTTGATCATCCGTATATTCATCTTCATCCATATTTTGACTTCATGGCGCCCGATTTCCATCTTTATCCACCTCACCATGGAATATTTCATCCTTTGTACCTTTATCTTAATTCACGCAATTAACACAAGGATAATAAAAGATACCATTATTGTTGGGAAGATTTTGAACAACGTATTCAAGAAATTCAAGAACTCTTTTCTCATAAACCGAAGCTAATCTATCGGCTTTCATTCAACTATGATCCATAACAACTTTTGAAATTTATACACAAATAATAATGTGAATGACACACCAAAATCTAAACCAAACGATATCCAAAAACTAAAGCATATTCATAACTAAAATATAACTCTAAACCTTAAGCATGTGCATATCCATCACAACAATATAATATTTTTGTTCACTTATTTATCCAATAGAAAAACCAAACGAAACAACAAACAATCGATAAATATGAACCGATAACAATATATAACATTGAACCAAATATGAAGTAAGCAACATGTACTCAGGGAAAAGGGATGAAGACTAAAGATGAAGAGTATCGTACTTCAAAGATGAGAACGAGAACAAGAATGAAGATGTTGAAGTTTTGCAATTCAAATGAACGAAAAGGGTAAAGATTTGAGTTCCAAATGAATGAATATGATAACGATATAGACTATGCTTTCATTGTCGTCTCTAGTTCTCTTATTCGCCTAGGGCATCTTATGAAAGAAATACATAATAAGTTTTGTTTTAATTTATTAGTTAAAACTTCAACCACAGTTGAACAATTTAACCATAGAGGAGATTAAATAATCTAACAACGGTTGGTTAATCCACCGTTTTTAAATCATTTTCAATTTATATTTTCAATAATGGTTGCGTCTAAGTCTAAACCTTCTAAATCGAATGAGGGGTGGACACGTATGGTCCGCTACGAATCACGGAGGATTATTTGAATCATAAGGTTGCGTCTAAGTCTAAACCTTCTAAATCAGATGAGGGGTGGTCAAATTACGTTTCAAGTGTTAGAGAAGTCGATGTTTTTTATAGCCTTGGAGGCTCTTTGTCTTCGGTTGCTTAAGTTTGGGCAGAGGTTTGGAAGATCGTCGGGGGGAGATTAGTTCAGCATGTACATGGGAGAAGGTGAAAGGGTGTGATGTTTATGTCAAGTCCATGTCTGCATGAAAAGATAGTAAAAGGAGGTACTTTTGATAAAGCGGCGTATTTGGAAAAGGTTAAGTCGCGTCAAAACAAAGATTGCAGAGGGAGCTTTTTAGAAAGTGCTTTTTCGCCTGGTTCAAGTGGGACTAGGGTAAAGTGTACTTTGGAGAAGGATATTATCCCCATGTTTGATAATTTGGTTGTCAGTAAGAGGTTGGCCAAGAAAATTAAATTCAAAAGTCTTTTTGAAGTAGATGGGCTTTTGAATGCCAAAAATAAAAGGCCCAAGTTTAACTCCAATAGGTCCAAGAAGTTTCTAACCCAATTCTCAGAACAAACCAGTGGCCCTTCTAAAACTTCCACTCTGCCACCTTCCGAAAGCGTTCATTCGTTTCAGAGGAGAAAGTTATATAATTATGTCTTTCACGATGAATGGTGCATTGAATCCGATTTAGTGAGGAACAATCTTCGGAAATGGGAAACTATTGATTCAAATGTGGGGGAGAACTTATGGATTGTTATTTCTAATCTTGGGGGTAGTAGTGGTTGATTCTAAGAAGGATTATAAGAGGAAAATAGAGGATATGGAAAGAGAAGCGTTTTCTAGAAATGCGGGAGGGAAGGAGAATACCAATCAGTTGAAATGATTATTGGTTCTTTGAACATTATAGGGGGCGAAAGCTGTTTAAAGAGGAGAAGAATCAGCCGTCTGATCAATATGAGCATTGCTGATTGTTTCTCATCCAGGAAACTAAAATTTCTTCTATGCAATACTTTGTGTCTATAAGTTTTTGGAGAGGTCAAGGAGGAAGTCTTGAATCATTTTGCTTGTAAATTTGCTTAATCTGATTTGTGCAGGCCGGTGTTAGAAGGAATATCCTTTAATTCTTTCAACCAGTCCGACTACAACTTCCTTGAAGCTCCTTTCTCGGAGAGTGAGATAAAGGAGGCCATGTGGGGTTGCGAGGGTTCCAAAAGCCCGGGACTAAATGGATTTTCTTGATTGTTTATTAGGAAGTGGTGGTTTTTTCTTAAAGAGGACTTTGTCCACTTCTTTAAGGATTTTCATGATGGAGCTGTTTTATCCAAGGCAATTACTTCTTTATTTTTGTTTTTGTCTTTAATTACGAAGGTTTCTAATTCGTTGGGGTTGGACGACTATAGGCATATTTTCCTTGTTAGGTGCATTTACAAAATTCTCTCCAAGATTTTGGCGGCTAAATTGAATAAAGTCTTGAACTCAATTGTGTATAATTTTCAAAGTGCCTTTGTGTCGGGTAGACAAATGCTTGACGAAGTTTAGGTGGCAAATGAAGTCGTGGATTTTGCAAATAAGGAGGGTAAGGGCTACTTACTTTTCAAATTTGATTTTGAAAAGGCGTGTGCCAAAGTAAGTCGGGGCTTCCTGAGATTCATGATAAGGAAGACGGGGTTTGGAGAGATTTGGATGAAGTGTATAGAGGAGAAGATTTTCACTAGTAATATGTCGGTGTTAGTGAATGGCAGCCTCACCAAGGAGTTTACAATGGAGAAGGGTTTGAGACAAGGCGACCCAATATCCCTTTTTCTTTTTGTTTTAGTGGCAAAAGGTTTGTCGGGGCTGGTTAGAAAAGATGTGGAGAATGGTGATTTTGTATGTGTTTGATGTCAGCAGTAAATGTTCCATTGATATTCTGCAATTTGCGGATGACACTTTCTTGGTGGGAAACGGGAGTTGGAAGCATGTGTGGGCTATTAAGTCGTTTTTTAGGGGTTTCGAGTGTGTGTTTTTTGTTCAGCTATTGATGAATCGCTTGTTCATTCATTGCTTTTCTGTCCCGTTTTTGTGTTGGTTTGGAAAGAGGTGGCGGAGTGGATCGATCTTTCGGATTTTTTATGGAGAATGTTTAAAGGGGAGTTTTATGAGGTGGTGCTCTTTTTGCAAGCTCAAAAGTGAGTCCCGACAAAGAAGGGTGTGTTTGGTTGGCAATTGTTTGGAATTTGTGGCTTTTAAGGAACAACATCATTTTTAAGAACGAAGATTGGAATGTTTTAGATGTCGTGTGGAGTGTTAAGGCTTTGGTTTGGAAATGGTCTTTCATCGGAGATATTACCCATCCCAATTGTAACTTTTACGAATTTAGAAAAAACCCTTTATTTTATTTATCTTGAGTCTCATTTAGATTGTAATTTATCTGATTCCGAGCTTCTATCTCGTCTTTTGTTAATCGAAGTTGAGAACTCTTAGTTCTCATTCTAATATATTTTGCTTTAAAAAAAAAACTTCATGATTAATAATGTTAGGAATTGTATTGCTAAAATAAATATAGAGTGAACTGAAGTGAAATGTAAGTGATTTGTTAAGGTTTTGGTGAGATTAAAAATAAGGGGGTTAAATATACAAAGCCCCCCTGTAAAATTAGCGAGATTTGTTTTTAGCCCCTGGTAAATTTTTTTTTTTAAAAAAACCCTTGCAATTTCTAGATTCCCTCAGATACACCCTGATTGCCACATTGCAATAAAGATTCCTTATGACTAATAACGTGGCAGTCCACGTGGAATTTTTTAAATCCTTGTCATATTTTTTTGAATCCACATCATATTTTTTAAAGGATATATATTATTTTTATATTCTATATTTTATTTTTTAAAGAATATATATTAATTAATAATTTTGTTTAGAAGTTAAGAAATTATTTAAACAAAAATTATTATTAATTTGGTTGGCCCAAGCTTATGGCCCATCTACTTTAGACCTGTTATCAATTTAATAGCTAAAGTGTTTGTTTGCTTTATAAACATTAATTTAGTTTCTGAAACATTCGATGGGGGACTCTTTTGCACACAAACAACACATTAATTTTCATTTTTTAGAAATTTGACAATGCATAATCTCATTTCCATTGTCATGTCCAGTTTTACTAAGTTGCTTGTAGGAACTCTCTGCTGAATCAAAACAAAGGAAGAGAACAGGGACCAAATCAAAGAGTGATAGCCCGTTGAATCCTCCAAGTCCATCACCTTCATCTTCAAGTATTCACTTTCATTCATCTTCATCTTCATGTCGTTGGAACAGACAATGTCGTTAGAATATTTGGAAATCTTTCTATAGTCTAAGAGTTTAATATTTGGAAATTACTTTGTATTTAAAATCCACGTAGTTATCAGGTTATGGTTCATTTTAACTTTACGGAGTTCATTGATGACCTGACCTATCAAGTAAAGATTATGTTGTGATATGTTTTGGGCATGAAATGCAGGAACTTAGTAGCCAACAACTTGACAATAGATGCTTCAAATAGCAGGTAATATTTATACAGATTATTTAATGCTGATTGTTTCAATAATTCGTTAAAAAATATTTGAGCTTACTTTTATTTATAGGAATTAATGTACGTTTTGATCTTACGAAAATCTTGTTTTACTTTTATAAATTTCTTTTGATTTTGAATAACTTGAGACAAATATTTTTCCTATAAATATTTTGCAGTGGTTTGCCTACTGGATTAAACTGTCTCCAAAAAACTTTTCAATGCAATCGTGGTGCTGCCGCAAGATGTATGTTTGATTTTAAGCTAGTTTTTTTTGTGAGACAATGAAATGGATAAGAAAGGATAATCTCAAATAATTTCTCAAGATGATGAAGACGATGATGGTAAAAACTATTATTTTCGACTATTGACAAACTCTGGTCCATGGTGCAGATTCTGACTTCGCGATCAAGTGCGGTGGTACTCAAATTAGAAGTACAGATGGAATTGTGTATCAAACAGACAATGAGACACTCGGTCCTGCTACATACTTCGTTACTGTTATCAGGTTATGGTTCCCTTTAACTTTACTGAGTGCAGGAAGTCATGCTGACAAAATAATAGAAGTTGTTTTGAGTTAGATAAAATAATAGTAATGATCATAGAGAATTTGTTTTGGTTTTGTATGGGAATGGAAGTGGGACTCCATCAGTTGTTAGTTTGTTGATGATGTTTTGATGATATTAGAAGTCCCGCATCGAAAATTTAGTAACAAGTAGGAGTGTTTATAAAGCTATTTCAAACAATAATTATTAAATGTGATGATGTTGGACCGTTGTGTAAAATGATTTGGGCTTAAGATCCAATGTATTATTTTGACACTATAAAATAATAATTTATAAAAAAATATTAGTAAAAATGAAAATAATAATTCTGAAAAAATATTAATGGTAAAAAATATAATATGTAATAAAATAGTAATGGTAAGAAAATATAATATGTAATTAAAAAATCATAATAAAAAATTCGACGTATATTTAAAAAAAATAATTAAAAACTAATTACGAAGGGGCTTTTAAAAAAAAATCTTTTACATGGGCTTAAACCGAATCTTGCTAATATTACAAGGGGGCTTTGTATATTTAACCCAAAATAAAGAGTAAAGTTAAGTATCCAGGTAAAATAAATCTCGAGTACTATTACTAATTTAGTATTTTAAGTGTGGAAGAATAAAAGTAATTAGAATAATTGCTTAATGTGAGGAAACGGTTGCCACAAGAATAGCACAACCCTAACTCATGGCTTATATCAACAACATGCAAATCATAAATAGCGTACTTTATATCAAGTGTAAAGTATGCTTCGAATCAGAAGCCCTATGATTCGAATCAAGTGTAAATCCTGATTCGAATCAATTCAAACAGAGTCAAAAGAAAAATGTGGAAAAACTCTCTGATTCGAGTCAAGTGTAAAGTTTGATTCGAATTAAATCAAGCAGAGGTGACCCATAATTGTCTGATTTGAATCAAGTGTAAAATTTGATTCAAATTAAGGTGTTTGAAAAACTTTGGGTTGTCTCTGTCCAGTTTTATTCGAGTTAGGATATGTGCTTGATTCGTACCAAACACATAAAATCTCAATTTTTCATAATTTTCAAAATACTTTGGGATTTTTCTTTCCACCTAACTTAAATCAATAACACACATGATTCTTATTCCACTGACTCAAGAAATGGACTAAAAGCATCATGATCAAGCTCGAATATAACCATTGATTTATACATGCTAAAACAAATCGATCTAAACTCTATTTAGAGATGTGAAATCAAGAAGAATACTCAATAAACTATAATAAACGAAAGCGAGAAGGCAAACAACCAAATAACCGTATTGGGGTATTCCCCCTTAATGTGTTAGGGACATGCAACATTCTCCCCCTTGGGATATGCAACTTTATCCCCAACCTAAGGTCCCAATTTATTACATCGGTATCACATGCGTCTGGATGAGGGGCAGCGCTCGAGGTGACAAGCTCGCTCTATATTTCTAGGCTATTGTGATAGCATTCGTGAGAGATATTATGGTCCCCTTTAACTACACCAACCCGTTCATCAATTAATATGTGTTTAAGGCTTAAATGAAAGGTGGCAGGACTGCCCTTAGTGAATTGAGGTTGGGTCTCCCCAGGATAACATTGTAAGGGGATAATGCATATACCACGAGATACTTCACTTTAATTGTCTTGGCACTCTCCTCAGATTCAAACACATTTCAAGCGTTATATGGCATTTTACCTACACTTGTTCACAAAAAAGGCCAATTAAAGAACCTCATAATGCTCCATTGCTGTTGGGGCCGAGTTGGAGCCTTTGGAAGGTGTTTTAGAACAAGAGTTTGATGGGCTACTAGTGAGCCTTTGGAACCATGGAGTTACTCGAGAAAACGATTCTGAGTTCTCGTTATTTCCTCGAGATTCTGATAGTGTCAGAAGGTATGATGTTTGTTGTGAAAACCTAACAGACGCATATTTTCCATGAGGAAATGGAATCTCCTCCACTAGTGAAATCTCCAGTGACATTGTTGATGGTGATATTGGATCTTTGCTTAAGTATCCTCCTAAGAATATGGTGAACACTATGGTGAGTAACAATGAATGTGACTCAAATCAGTTTTACCGGATCCTGTGGTGGGTGCCAATTGTACTTGTTAAAAAGTACAATATGTGACAACCCCTAGTGATTAATGGCTATCAGAGGTTTTATGGTATATTATGGGGTTGGGAGCTAAGTCATGTAAGGGGTAAAAAATTGTATGTGATTTTTTTGTATGAGAATGAGTTTTTCCCTGTCCACTCTAACTTTCAGATATTTAAATTAGTCGTGGGCCTATATTTTAGGCCCTTTAGGAATATCAACTGTTACTAAGAAGATGTGGGAGTGAACGGTTAATTCAATCTATTTCAGAGAACATGGTCAATTGACCCCTTCTGTACTGTTACGAAATGGTGACATATTATTATTTCCCCACTTTTCCATGTTGGGCGACCATTCTCAGAGGGAGGCGACATATTCAATAAAAGGGGCGACAAATTTAGTAAACGAGCGACCGAAGTAGGAAATGGGCGATCAGAGGTGGTATGGACTCAACTCATGCTCCTGTCTTCGCCTCGCCCCGTATAGACCCCTTTTAGAATATATCAATATGTCTATTTTATAATGACGTGTAACTTATATTTTTTATCCTTTAAGTTTTTCAAGTGTTAACCCCTTTCTCAAATTTTTGCTCTGAAAATGATTACATGTCCACATTTTAATAATGTGTAACTTATAATTTTCATATTTAAAAATCTATATCTATTTTTAAATGATAATTAAAAATGGACTCATAGTCAATTTTAAGTGTGAAAATGATAGATAGAAACAAATATGTTTGATTTTTAAATAGAGGGGTTAATTTTGTGAATGTAGTAATTTTTGTGGTGTTAGAAAAAGTGTGGTACCAAATGGTATCTATAGAGATAACGAGATGTCCTCAAACTATTGCATATATTATGTACTAGTACATGGAATTATTGAAGTCGGGTCAAATTAAATATTGCTTAAGGAATAAGATTACAAATATGTATCAAACTATTTGTGATATAAATTATATTTTGGAACTTTTTTAAAAGTTTTTTGTTTCTTTTGTATTAAAATTGTGTAATTTGTGTTGGCTTAATGTCAAATTTTAACACAGTATTTTGATAACTTTGCTTTATGTGTATCTAAAGAAAATGTGATTCAACTTCATGATCAATAATGTAAGGAATTATATCGCTAAAGTAAATATGGAGTAAGTAAAATGCAGGTGATTTGTTAAGATTTTGGTGAGATTAAGATTTTGGTGAGATTAAAACTAAGGTGTAAAGTTAAGTATCCGAGTAAAATAAATCTAGAGTATTATTACTAATCTAGTCTTTTAAGTGTGGAAGAATAAAAGTAATTGAAATAATACTTATGGCTAGGAAACGGTTGCCACAGGAATAGGACAACCCTAACACATGATTTATATCAACAACATGCAAACCCTAAATAGCATAAGTTTAACGATTTTGCTTGATCACTTTATTCAAAACATTTTTTCTCTTTCTGATTAGGTACTCATCTGAATGTCTAATTCCGGTTAAGAGACTATGATCCCACGGCAGAAAAAAACCAAACTCACGGATATTCAACCTAAAGACAGACTCGGCAATTTACCTGATTGCCTTATCCATCACATACTGTCGTTTTTGAACTGCGAACAAGCCGTTCAAACTTGCATTCTTTCGGTCAGATGGAAGCATTTATGGAAACATCTTCATGCTCTTATATTCCATAAATCTGACGTTCAAGCTTCTAGCATATTCACGGAATTCGTGTCCAACGTCTTATCTCATCGCGATTCATCTATCTCACTGCACGCTCTTGATTTTACGCATGAAACTGGTCACTTGGAGCCTCAAATACTTGATAGGATTATGAACTATGCTATTTCACAGAATGTCCATCGGTTAGGACTCAGTGTAATCAGCGAGGATGCACGAATTCTGTCTATTTACGATAATGTCATTGCACAAATTTCTCTCAATTTCGCTTCATTGACGTATCTCAAGCTTTCACTTTATTCCGGTGAAGAAAACCTGTTTCCAAAATCTCTCAATTTACCGGCATTAACTACCTTGGAATTAGGGCACTTTACATTCTCTGTTGTAGATGATCATCACGAAGCCGAACCATTTTCGATGCTTAATAGGTTAAATAGTTTGCTCATTTCCGACTGTACCGTGCAACATAACAGATCCCGTACCAAATTCCTCTGCATATCAATTGCGACGCTAGTCAATTTTACGATGTACAATAACTCAGAAGACTTTTATGAAATTGATCTTATTACTCCAAGTCTTCGGACATTTTCCTTTCGCGGTACTCCTTATCAGAAGATATTTGGGAGACATGTTTTTTCTCTTAAACATGTAAATATTGATGCAGAAGTAATTCCATATAACAATTTGCCTCCTTTGATTCTACTGAGCTGGTTCATAATGTTTTGTGGTGCAAAATCATTGACGGTCACTGCAACCACTCTTCAGGTGCTTTTTTTATTTTCTTCTTAACTTCATGTAAATTTATCTGATTTGCATTAGGCTAATCTGCCTATTCTTTGTTGCTTAGGTTCTCAGTTTAATTCCTGATAATTTTATGGACTTAAATAAACACTCTTTGGTTAAGTTGAAGTTGTTGAAAGTGGAAGTTGATGAAATTCAATATGGACTTCGCATGGAACTCTGCAAGGCCAAGTTAAAGAACATTGCTTCAAAGAAAGAAGCTGCTAGGATAAAAAAAGCTTTCAAGTTAGGAATGGAACCGTCTCCGGCCGTGCCGGAGAAAATTGTGGACTTTTTGCTTCAAAATTCACCTTCCGCGGAAGTTGATTTAGTTGATTGCAGAAAAAGACCTCTTAGACCAAGACATTTATGATTGGTTTGTTTTATTTTTTCTGTTTCTTCTATGTTTCTATTTATCATGATTTTTTTTGGTTATAACCAGTTATTAGCATATAAATTACAAATCTTTTGGCTAAAGAAAGGCATTGTACACATATACTGATATGATTGTGTCTATTCTCAACTTAAGTGGATGCTCCAAAGCAAGAATTATATTGCTATGTTGGTACTTGCGTGTTTGTTTTTGCACTGCATACTTAAAATGAAGCTTCTGGTATATTAACTAGTTAATGCAAATGTATGACTCGTGTGGATAACATGAGTCTCTATAAAACTCATTTGACATATTTTTGCTTCTTACACGACCCTATTTGACATTAGAAACCTACTTGGTTGTTATAATCCTTAAGTGTTCAAATACAATATAAGTATATGATACAACAACTGAGTTTCCAAAGAGGTAAAACATGAGAGAGAAAGAGGTGAGAGAAACAGAAAAAGGAGAGCTGAGAGAAAAAGGAGAATGGAAGGAAGTGACCAAAAAAACATGGAAACCAAGAGGATTTCTTCAGAATCGTTGGGACTCAAGGAGAGGGAAAAATAGCATGGAAGGAGAAGAGGTGGCTAGTTACTATTTCTCTGAATTTCCAGACGATTTTGGAGCAAAGGAGATGTTTGACATCTTTAAAGATTATGGACTGGTAGTAGAGGTAGTCATACCACCAAAGAGAGACAAAAGGGGTAAGAGATACGGTTTCGTAAGGTATCGAAAGGTGGAAGATGTAAGAATTCTGGAGCTAAAGTTGGACAGCATCTTCATTAAAGGAAGAAAGATCCATGCAAACGTGCCTAGATTTCAAAGAGGGGGTGACGGTAATGGTAATGGTGTTGGAGGCGGGGTATATGTGCCGGCGAAAGTAGGAGGGTTTCATGCGCAGGTGCAAGTAGAAAGAGGAAACGCTAGAGGAGATACGAGTAACAGGTTGAGCTCGAAGAAAACCAACATGGGTGGAAGTTATGCGGAAGCCCTTAAGGTGAACATGAGTAGGAAGTCGGGTATGCAGAAGTTGCAGACGTTAGGTGGAACCATCATGAATCTAAACCTAAGTTCACTCACCTTAACTTCAACGTGGATGAGAGCCATATGAAAAGATTCGAGGATGCTTTCGTTGGGGTGGTGGTAATACCAGGATCAACGTACAACATACAGGAGGCGTTTCATGCTGAAGGGTGCTTTAGCATTAAAGCAACACCAATGGGAGCAAACCTTTGTCTACTTGAAGAAACGGATGAGGGTGAAATCAAGAGGATGATTCAGGAAGCCTCGGTGATGATTAGGAAATGGTTCTCTGACGTTCATCCATGGTCACCGGCGGACGTGGATAAGGAAAGATTGACATGGATGAGATGTTATGGTTTACCATGCCATGTGTGGAAGGAGGAGTTCTTTGATTTCATTTCAAAACCAGTTGGCACATATGTTTGCTCCGATGAAGAAACAAAGGCCTTAGCTAAGCTGGACGTGGCAAGATTCCTGATTCGAACAAAATACTCAATGACGTTAAATGAGTGTTTTAACGTGGGGGTCAACAATGAAGTGTATAGCGTGAAGCTGGTAGAAGATTTGCATGGACCTAAAGAATTATGGTTAGGGATGATAATCTACAGAGTGTCCAAGCCAGTAGCTCGTCGGAGATGGAGGACGAAAACTGGGGAGATGGTGATGACACGGATTACGAGGAAGATGATGTGGTGTTGTCCAAAGAGTACAAAAGGGATATCTCTGGAGGGACTGATGTTGATGGGCAGCCAATACAAGAAAAGAATAAGACACGGGATGTTGGGGAGTCTCTGCAAAAAGGAAGTTTCGAAAAAGATATACATTTTTCTGCACCTCAAAAGTCAAATTCAAAAGGTGATGGTAAGGGAGCATTTATTGGTGGTGACGTGGACGGGGTGGTGGTAACATTGGAGGCATCATTGCTCCAAAATGTCAGGAGTTGTGGTGTGGGGCCAAGTCCCGTGAGTTTAGAAAGTCAAGATGTGGAGCCTGAGGGGTCGGATCCAATTTCCGGATCACCACTGAGGCCCATTGGTATTGCCAACATTCTTAGGCCCAAAAGAATTATCCCAATTGAAGAAGTTTATCAGAACCTCAAAATCCCTTTTGCCCCATCTTATTTTTCTGCGCTTCTTCATTCCCAATCCAACCCTAATTTAGCAGAAAATCCTATTTCCTCACCGGAAATGGCAAACTCTTGTAATTCGACCTCTTATTTACCACGTGAACAGGCGGTGGGTGAAGATTCCGTTGGCGATTCAGGTATACTCCAAGGTAACAGGCGCATTTGGAGAGCTGCTGAAGGATTACCGGCAAAAGTGTGGAGTTCTATCAAGGAGCTAGGTGTTGAAGGGGAGGAAGATGATGAGGTTTTTGAAGGAATTGTGCGGGACATTGAAGCAAGGGAGAGAGATATGTTTGAAGCTAGAAAGGAGAATACACTAGTTATCCCATGAATATCGGAACCTTCAACATAAGAGGGGGCGGCAATTCAGCCAAGAGAAGAAGAGTGAGTCAAATTCTGATTGGGGCAAATACAGACATATGTTTTATTCAGGAAACAAAAATCAAGAAGATGGAGGATCATTTGGTAAAGAGCTTTTGGGGTGCATCGGAGTGTGAGTGGTCGGCAATTGGATCGGAAGGTGCGTCAGGGGGTATTCTCACTATATGGAAAAAAGGTATAATCAATCCTATTTTTAGTTTCAAAGAAAAAGGCCTGTTGGGAATTAATGCAGAGTGGAAGGGTGTAAACTGCTACTTCATCAATATTTACTCATCATGTAACATAGCAGAAAAGAGAATCTTGTGGAAGGCAATTTTGGATTGGAAACATAAACTGCCGGTGGGAGAATGGATAGTTGGGGGAGATTTTAACTCAGTTAAATCGAGAGAGGAAAGGCAGGGGAGGTATCAGACTAGTATGGTGGAGATGGAGGAATTTTCTAAGTTTATAGAACTAATGGAAGTGGTGGATTTGCCTCTTGTTGGTAACAGTTACTCGTGGTTAAATTCTAATGGAAGAGCCCGGAGTAGAATTGACAGAATACGCCTATCAGAAGGAATCATAACTCAGTGGAAGGCAGTAGCACAGATGACGGGCAAGCGGGATATATCTGACCATAGACCAATATGGATTAAGACAAGCAACTTGAACTGGGGACCCAAGCCATTCAAAGTTTTTAATTGTTGGTGGGAACATGAAAGTTTCACGAAATTTGTTGAGGAAGAATGGAAAAACATGTCCGTCGTGGGAACTAGTGCCTATATCCTAAAAGAAAAATTCAAGATTCTAAAGGGAAGATTGAGGTGGTGGAATCTGAATATTTTTGGCCATGTGGACTTGAAGATTGAAGAAGAGGTAGAAGAGCTTAATGGAATAGAAGATGATTGTTTAGCAGTGGCAAGTCAACTGAGCAGGGAAGTAATGGAAAATAGAAAACAGGTGCAGGAGAACATTTGGAGAAATATCAATCTCAAGGAGAGTATGCTTAAACAAAAATCAAGACTGAAGTGGATAAGAGAGGGAGATTGTAATTCTAAATATTTTCACTCTGCAGTTAGAAACAGGGCAAGAAAAAATTCGATTATTACTCTTCATTCTGTTCGTGGCTGCCTTGAGGAGGTTGGGGAGGTAAAAGAGGAGGCAAGGCGTTATTTTGAGGAGAGATTTTCTAATAACAAAAGGCCAAGACCGAGGATAACAGGGGGTGATTTCAATAAACTGTCTGTTGAGGAGAGCGTGGAATTAGAAGAGGTTTTCAGCAGGGAAGAGATTCAAGATGTTATCTTCAAGTGTGACAATCACAAAAGCCCTGGGCCTGATGGATACAACATGGGATTTATCAAGAAGTGCTGGGGGACTGTTGGCGAAGACGTAATCCGTTGTGTTCAAGATTTTCACCAAAAAGCGTCTCTACCTCGCGCTTTCACTGCTTCGTTTCTAGCTCTTATCCCTAAGGTGGAAAATCCACAAGGTTTATCTGACTACCGGCCCATATGTCTCATTGGATGCATTTACAAAATCATCTCCAAACTACTGGCTGCCAGATTAAGCAAAGTGATCGGGAAGCTAATTTCGAAATCTCAAACAGCTTTTGTACCGGGGAGGCAGATTCTAGATGGGGTCCTGGTAACAAATGAACTTATTGACTATGCTAATAGAAACAACAAGTCGTGCATTCTATTCAAGGTGGACTTTGCGCAAGCCTATGATTGCGTAGATTGGGATTTCTTGAAAGAAATGTTGTGCAAAATGGGGTTCGGCCATAGGTGGTTGAAATGGTTGGACGCGACTGTTTTTACAAGCAATATGTCCGTTTTAATAAATGGTAGCCCAACGGCAGAATTCAGAGCAAACCGTGGATTGCGGCAAGGCGATCCGCTGTCGCCGTTCCTTTTTTCAATCGTTGCTGAGGGTTTGGCAGGGATGGTGAGACAATCAATCCAAAGAGGAGGTTTCAAAGGTTTTGAACTTGATGGAGGGGCATCCTATGATCTTTTACAATTTGCCGATGACACGATACTAATAGGGGAAGGAAGCTGGAACAATCTATGGGCTTTGAAAGTGATCCTGAGAGGCTTTGAGATGGTATCTGGGCTTCGTGTAAACATGTGGAAGAGCAAACTCTATGCTGTTGGGACTGACAACCATTTCATGCAAGCTGCCAGTCAGTTCTTAACTTGTAAGTTAGATAAAATTCCCTTCAAGTTTCTTGGTCTGATATTAGGAGACAATCCAAGGAGCATAAAATTCTGGAACCCCATCCTGCTAAATTTGAAAGCTCGTCTCAGTCCCTGGATAGGAAGACTTCTGTCCATTGGTGGTAGAGTCACTTTAATAAATTCTGTCCTAACTAACGTACCGATTTATTACTTGTCTTTTTTTAAAATTCCTAAGAAGGTGAACGCTGAGATTATCAAAATCCAACGAAACTTTTTATGGCACAATTCTTCGGAGAGGAAAGGGGTGGATTGGATAAGCTGGAAAACAATCAACAAATCCAAGGAAGAGGGTGGATTAGGAATAAAGGATATCTTGATTTTCAATAGAGCTCTTTTAACCAAATGGTTATGGAGATTTATTAGTGAAGATAATTCTATTTGGAAACCAATCTTAGAAGCAAGATATGGGAGGCTGCATGAAAGAATTGTATTCAAAGTCAAAAAAACAAACAAGAACCTCAAATCTGTGTGGTGGAGGGACTTGATGCAGATTGGAGATGACATGGAGGATTATGGCTTTGCACAGACGCTATTCATTAAAATTGGGGATGGAATCAAAACATCTTTTTGGCATAGCAGGTGGATTGGTCACCAACCTCTGAGGACAGCTTTCCCAACCTTATTTTCATGTGTACAAAATTCTGAGGGCAGTGTGGCTTCAATGGGGGAAAGAATGGAATTGGGTTGGCAGTGGAACATTAGTATCAGGGAACAGATGGACGATACCCAAGTACAACAAGAAAAGGAAGAACTCTTAACCATTTTAAAGGAAGTCGTACCAATTACTACAGCACGGGACAAGTATGTTTGGTCTTTGGGTGGTAGCGAAGGGTTTGCGGTCAAAGAGTACTACTTGAAAATACAGGAGGAAGGTGGTGGAAATGATTTGATGGAAAATAGGACAGCTCTTAAAATCATTTGGAAAGCATGGATGCCATCGAAAGTAAAGATATTCGCTTGGAGAATGTTCAAAGACAGAATTCCGACTCGTAGACAACTTCAGCATAGAAACATTATCGAAGATGATGAAGACTGTAGGTGTGTGCTGGGATGTCCACTTATAGAAGATATTCAACATCTCTTTTTGGATTGTATCAAAGTGAGAAAAGTTTGGAATATGATATACCACTGGCTGGGAATTTTTGTGGATACGAACGTTGATTGCGGGAACCACTTATTACAGTTTGTGGAGGCTCTGAATCAACACTGCCCTGTCAAAAGAGCTGCGGCAATCTGGGCAGCTGTCTGCTGGTGTTCTTGGAAACATAGAAACGAAATTTTATTCGAAAATGCGAATGAAGATTTAGAAGACTTGGTGCATAAGGTGAAGATGTATTCATGGTGGTGGATGGCTCTAGGAAGCAAGAAGAAGCTGGCTTGTTCTTTCTATGAGTGGTACAATTACCCTTTATTATGTATGTCATTGTAGCTTTTTGTATTGCACAAACATGCTGTAACTAGAGTTAGTTTGAGCTGGCTATGTATTTTTTCTGGTAAGTCTGTAAACTGTTTTGCACTTCTGGTGCTGAGTTTTTTATAAAATCCATTGCTTATAAAAAAAAAAACAATATAAGTATATGTTCATATTTGAAAACTTCTATTAGAAGATATTAAGTGATCCATTATGTATGAGGTTATAGACAAAGGTCCCTTTGTAGGCTATTATTGATGTAACTCTAAAACTCAGCGCCCTCTTTGAGGGCGTGCAAGGCGGACTACCGCACAGGGTCTCAAACTTGTCAAATTTAAATTATAGTTAAATAGGACCTTATAAAATATTTGTCTGGTTAAATCATGATTAAATATGGTGTCTATTTATTTTGTCATGGTTAAATCATGGATAGCCTACACAAGACCTCTAAAATTTTGAGACGGCTCTGCTAGAAACAATGATATAAGATTATTTGAAAAGTTTGACAATGAACTATGTAGTACCGCCACATTTGAAAAAAAGCGTGTATGTGTCCGTGTCCGTGCCGGACACACACCGACATTTATAATTTTATTTAACTTTTTAAATTATTATTAGTGTTAGCATGTGTTTACGGTGATTTCCGGTAAACAATCGCTAGTCTTCCAAACTATAATAAATATGATTTGGTTACTCGCAGGATCGACTAGATTGATCCTAGGACATAGTCAAAAAGGTTGTTATTCATGATAGTTCGAATTATGTCTGTGGTTGGTGTGTCTCGAAATAAGAAATACTTAATCAAGGAAATAAAGATTAGCAATCACCTTGTTATACACGTAAATATAACATCAGCGAAAGGTAAGTTGAAGATAAAACATAAGACAAAACTGTAAAAGTGCAAGAATCTTAAAGTGCAGAAAAAGTTAAATGCTTCGAAAATTTGATGACATGAAAGTAAAGAGTGCAGGAATATAAATGACATAAAGTAAATGGAATGCAGTAATATCGAAAGATACTTGAATAAAGAAATATACACATGTATTTAAAATGGTGTTGGTGTCATACGTACATTTCTCAGCGAACTCTTTCTCTTAACACTTGATACTTGAGTAATATGTGAGTGATTTGTACAAAATGAACACACGGAATCCTAACATTAAGACCCTTATTTATACTAGTTTCGACCCTAACGGTCCTATACTAATCTAATGCCACGTTGCCCACAGAAAATCCAGGGATGCCATCTGTCTTCGTGCGGTTACATAAACTACTTCGAAATTCAAATCATCCCGCCTGAATCTCCCTTCGACGCGTGGCAACATAATTAGAAACAAGAATACGAAAATACGCTAAGCTTCAGTACTTTGCATATTTCGCGAAAACGTTTAAGTCCCAAAAGACAATTCCTTTCGAATTTAGCTTCAATGCTAACTATCTTTGTTCTAACTTAAACATCATTCTCGAAGCATGGCCATCAGTAGCCATTTTTATCTTCAAAGATGATCATCAGTAACCATCTTCCTTTGAATTCCAAATTTTTGAAGGACATTCTTCTAAAACGAAATCTTCAGCTAACAGCATGTCAGCGTCATTGTGGTATTTGGCGTGTCTGTATTTCATAGATAATGAACAATTATGAACGATTGAACAGTCAGGAGAAGCTTTGTTTCCAATGCCAAATTTGGTTTATGTTAGTTATCTGATGATCTTCTTTGAGTTTGTGGGATGTGTTATTCCATAATATCAAAGCCCCGTTAATGACTTTTTGAATTAAAACTTATGTGTCATACAAATGATTGGTGCTATTTTGAATAGAAAAAGGCTTTGATGGGCACAATCATAAATATTTGAGATTTGGTGGTGTGATAGTTTCACATTCGATACTTCCTCTGTCTCATTAAAAATATTATATTTAAGCAATATGTGGCTCTTAAAAAAATGTGTTGATTTTATTGATAAAATTAATATTATTTATTAAAATATTTTTATTAATTGTAGTTAATAGAGTAGTTGAAAGAAGTGAAAAGTAATAAATAGAAATAGTATAAAAATAATAATAAATATTGTATTGATATTATAAAGAGACAATTATTTTTAGAGAGTAAAAAAATGCAAATGAAATATTTTTTATGAAACAGAGGGAGAGGGAGTAATATTTTAGACTTGTGATAATAGGTGAGAACATTTGATTTTTCATTAAAAAAAACTTTGTATCAAACTCTTCTACGATTTGACCATAAAAAAATCTTATACATTAACCTGGAAAGATTATCTTTAAAATTACATAATTGATTTTTTTTACACTTAAAGTGACACCAACACCGTATTTTAATACATTTTTTTTTATATTACATTTGAAAATGAACTCTATGCGGTTTAAGAAAACCCAGTTAATGAAGTTGGGATATATAAGGGGAACTACCCTGATGAAAGAGGTTGATAAGTAACGTTTAACACACCTTATTGACGTCAATTTTTTAATAAGAGCCCGCTTTCTGGAGGAGAGAAAACCATTTTCGATAAGCTTCAGGTCTTTTGGGGTTTATTGTATTTTTAACCTGCATGTATCCAGGGTCGGCCCTAACTGTTTAGTGCCCCTGTTCTATTTTAACAATAGGGCCCATAATAAATTAAAATATAATTTTTTTTTAAATTTTTAATAGCATAAGAATTTAGAAAATTATTTAAAAATATTTTGACAAATGTAACTATAACTTTTGTACCTTTTTTGTCACTAAATTTTCTCTATTTTTTAGAATTGTTACAAAGTCATACAAGTATGAAACCAATTGATTACACTTTACATGGTAAATTTTAATTTTTTGATCTACTAATATATATATTTTTAAGATAAATTCTTTAGTATTAATGAAGTTAAGTTGGGTACCGGTACCTTTAGTGTAAATTATATTAAAATTTTAATTTAATTTAAAGTAAAATAAAATAAAAATTTGACATATCAATGAATCATAGTATTTGATTGGTTGAGGGTACCGGTACCTAACTAAATTCAAGGGTAGCGGAGTGTTCACCTTTTTTTTACTACAAAACATTAAATATTTCTTTAAAAAAATACATATAAATTTTATTAGAAGGTGATACATTTACGTGCTAAATTAATTAAAAAAAAGTATAAGATTAGAAGGTGATACATTTACGTGCTAAATTAATTAAAAAAAAGGTATAAGATAATACTACATTAAGTTAATAAAAATATGTGGCTTACACGCTTAGTAGTGGGGGAGACAATTTGCACTAAACATAAATACCATTTACACATATCATGTAGTATATTTTATTATCATGTATAAATATTTAGAGGCCCCTAGCAATGTGAGGCCCTGTGCTGTGGCTCATGTTGGACAGGCATAGGGCCGGGCCTGCATGTATCTGATGTATATATTTTTACCCGTGATTATGTGGAGAATGCATGTGAAATGAGGGGTCGTTTCAGCTTATAAAGCGGGGAATTCACCGGCCTTACCAAATGTTCTCGGTCTAACTGCCCATCCTCTATTGACGGGGTGAGGCTCTCGCTCTGCCGAAGTGAAATTTTATTCGCTTGATGACAATTTGTCAGACACAATGTCTGGCACAATGTGTATGACAAGATAATAACGTAGCAATCATAATAAAAGCAAAATATAAATAACATAAGAATTGATAACCTAGCTCGGCAAAAAATCACCTATCTTTGAAGGGCGTTAACCCAATGAAAGAAAACTCACCCTTAATTGTCATAAGTATAAATTGATCTTAGTTGAACCCACTTGGTTCAATGCCTCTTTTCCAAATACTATCCTTGAATTTCTATTCACGACTCCTTATAGAAATAACTCCATTTCTGATAGGCAGAAGTACAATTGGTATTATTTTAACTTACTTTGTCCAATGTCATTTTTCTAATACTACCCGTGCAGATTCGTATCAGAGCTCTCCTTAAATCTGAGACACCTCTCACTTTCACTCGAGCACTCTCCCAATTATTTATTCAATTACAAATATGTAAGATAAAACTTTAATACAACCTAATACTCTATTCGGTTAATTTAAAATTAATGCTAAAGAATAAAGTATACAAAATACAAACAAAATCAGAAAGTAAACTAAAACAAAAATCTCTTAATGAGTATATATTTTCTCTTGAGGTGTGAGTCATCACAAAGGAGATTGTCTGCTTATATGGCAACATGAAGTTCAACTCCAAAGCCTTGTAGGATCTTCGTCTTGAATACGACTAATATTCTAAAAAGCACAAGTTATCAATCTTCAATAATGTTTAATATCAATCTTGATTGATCACTTCCAAAATTAATCTGAATCTCTAAATCAATCTCATTGCATTTGATTCAGATATCTCCCAAAAATTCATATAAGTAATCAAATATTTATTATGAAGATTGAGATTCTTGATTGATACAAATCTTGAACAAATAAGCATTCAAAATGCAATCTTACTAAAAACATATCTTTTTCCAAATCCAAACTCATTCTAACACACTTATGCCTCTGATATAGCAGAAAAAGAAGCAAATCTTAAAAGGACAATATATATTTCAATGTTTTTTGCTCTCTAAGTAACCAGTTTGAGACAAGTGCCCCACAGATCGTGGAACATTTGGCTTGACATCTTTACACGTAAAATAATCGAGAATTTTGAACAAATCAAATAAAATTTTTACTTGATATATATCATAGTTCTAACTTCTCAAATAAATGATTCAGAATAAATATATTGATTAAATCAAATTCAATCTTGTTTCCTTTAAACTAAAAAAAATACTTAATCAATCAAATTTTTTATTTACATATAAAAAGGAATCCTTTAAATAAATCACCTTCAAATGTTTTAATGAATTCAAATCCAAATATTTGTTTAAAACATATTCAATTTAGACATAGTTTTAAAACCCGGACCGTTCCGGCCGGTCGGATCGATTAGATCGTGAACTAGAGGATAAAGCTGTTCGGTAAGGTCATCGGATCATTGTTACAATCGATCCGGTAAAAACCAGTGTAATCCGACCGGTTCACTAGTCAGACCAGTAAATTGGTGGGTTTCTTGATTCGACGGATTGATCTTTTATATTTATTTATTTTAGCTTAATTACAATTTTGATCTCCTATTTTCATTTTCGTACCTCGGTTTTAAAATCTAATTTTATTAATATTTATAATTATATTAATTATTTATAATAAATAAATAATATTAAAATCATAAAAATGAAATTGTATCAAATTTTATGAATCCAACTTGTAACCTTTCAGAGTTATTAGAATTATAGTTTTACCAACTAGACAACTACACCATAAATCCCTTTGATGTTTAATTTGATTGAAGATAAGAAAGTTATATATTTTATAATGACAACATTACGATTCTCATTAAATTTATTAATTATTAATCATGCAATATAAGAAATTTTAAAATATTAAAAAAAAATAATTATATGATATAAAAAGTTTTGAAAAAAAAAATCATGTTACCAAAGAAAAATAAAACTATATTTTCACATTATTAGAATTCACGCGGTCCGATCGGTGAACCATTGGTCCGACCATTAACCTAGTGACCATTGGTCCGATCGGTCTAGATTTTAAAGCACTGAATTTAGATCTTATTGAAATAAATATATGATTAGAGGTGAGAATAGGCTGAGCTGAGTTAGGCTTTGCTAAGTCTGAGTCAGGTCTGCTAAAAATTACAAAGCCTAAGTCTGGTCTTTGGCCTATCATAGGCTTTTTTTGGGCCTGAGTCTGACATTTTCAAATACATGTTTGACATATTAGCCTACCTTAAAGCCTATTTAATTTGAATATTTATAAATAGGCAATTCAACTAATGTTTAAATAGACTAACAAATTAAAATATCAATGAGACTAAATGCTTATTTGCATTTATTTATTCAAGTTTACCTATTAACATAAGTTCTGCGATAATATTTGTTTAAGGGCCCGTTTGGTGCGCAGGATAAAAGATAGGATAGGATATTAGTATCATATCCTATCTCAATCCAGTGTTTGCTGACACAACAAGATATGATAAGTTAATCCTGAAACTTATCATATCCTACCTCACTAGTTCAAATTGTTATCCTGAATATCAGCTGGGTTAGAATCCGGCAGGATAGGATAAGAAAATGATTTACTAATTTAACCTTATAAAATATAATTTAAAATAAAAAATTAAATATGACAAAATATAAATAAAAATTAATTTCATATTAAATTAAAAATATTAATAATTAATTTAATAAAATAAAGTCTTATCATGTCTGTATCATATCATATCCTTATCCTGCTTGATATCCTATCATGTCTCTATCATATCCTACTCATAAAAACAACTAAAGACATTGTTCATAAGCTTTTTTCAGCTTATCTTCAAAAATTCTTCAAGATAACTAAGCTTTATTTTTGTATTTTTTTTCGAAGTACAAATAAAATATAATAATAATAATAATAAATTTATTTAAATAGGCCGGCTTGATAGGCTTAAAATGTTTTTTATATGGCACGTGGCCTAGCCTTTTCAACTAAATAGACTTATAAAAAAACATAGGCATTTTCTATTTTAAAAAAGCCTGATCTGGCCTGAGCCTATGTAGGCTAGACCGTAAGCCCCTGTTAGTCGGGCTGACCTATTTCCACCCCTAAATATGATTTAGTCAAATCTTTTTCAAACAAATTTGAATTAAAATAATTAGCAACTAAAACATCTTCTAGAAAAATTAATCCTGAAAGAATCTTGAATAAAATTTGAATTTAATCTGTGCAGCACACGCGCCCAGATGTCACATGACATGTCCAGGACATCTTGCTCTACAAGTTATATACAAATATTAGCTAATCAAATATTTCTTTCAAATCAACTTCAACACAATCTTATACTATATAAACCTAAACCAAATCTTGTAATCACCTATGGAATTAAACACAAATGTTCCAAATACCTTGCTCAACAAGTTGCTTACAACCAAATATTTCTTTCAAATCAACATTAACAAAAACTTGGGCTGAACAAACCTGAACCATCTCTTGTAATAACCTCTAGAATCAAACACATAATTAAATGAGGCAAGATGTGCTCAAAAACTTATGTGACATATTGCTTTCTATTTTGCCTATAAAAGTAAGTCAGTTCAAATGTAATAACACGAAGGTCACCAGCCTCATCCTTTAGACGAGTACTGCATTTACTTGGCTAACCTTTATGGGCTTGTTTTGGAGGAAGAATTGAGTACTATGGCCCGATATACTTGGCGTGCTTCAGGTACCTTGGATCTTGAGGCATCTGGTCACTAGGACGCTTTCTGGTCTAATTGGCACCACGCTAAAAAGCAACAGATGGAGGACAACGTCTGCAACCTAAAGCTTCAGTGAGATAGGTACCAGCATGAAGCAAAGAAAAAATTCATCCCTCTCTTTAGGGTGAATGATGTTCTACTCCCTTTGAAGCTCGCTGGTTCTCTATCAAACTAGTTTGGAGTCTGCTCACAAATGATTAGAGTCCTTGTATTCTCAAAACGCTTCATTGGCCCAACAACTGGATGACTGTAAGAGTTCCACCCTTGAGGAAGTTTCATAGTCATTTGAAAATGCTTTGGACCAAATGAAACACTTGCAGAAATAGACTTGTTAGGGCCCTTGTCCACCCTTTTTTGCGTGGTGTTGTTTAATAGTACCTTGTAAAGGAAAAGCATGTAAAAATACATTTATGGAATGAAATGCTTTTTGTTATCAATTTAAGGTGTACTTGTATGATTCTGAGTACACGGATTTAGATCTTTGCGAACTTACGAGATCTTCCCTTAAAATTAATTGGATGTTACCATTTTAAGGTGTTTGACATGATCTCGAGTGTGTATATAATAATTTTTACGAACTTATGAGATATTTCCTTGAAGTTTATTGGATGTCACTAGAATCGTTCCTAACTCAAGGTCAGTTCCCTTTCCTTTTACCAGATGAAATCCCGATCAGAGGTAGACGTGTGGCTAACCCACCATGGCATTTGGTGTAGCTAGCTGTTAAACGGGCTGAGCCCTTATTGCTTTTGGGGAATTGATTGCATTAGCCAAACATACAACTTCATTTGGAAAAATCTCATTCAAAATAGTTTGTTTTCCTCCTTCGTTGTGCTCAACTTTACCCTTAACAAATTTTTTCTTTGCAACCATATCTTTAAACTGCGTCATATTCTTAATGGTTTCCATTTCAGTCTCATTGCCAGTTTTCTTAATAATTTTAGCTCTTTTGCCAGCTTTCTTAACATCTTTCTTTCATAGCAACTTTGACTTTTTTCAAAGGTGAATTAACAGCCTCAACATCATTGACAATTTTAGTCCAGTTGACGACTTTCTTAACAACTTTATTACCATTGATGGCTTTCCTCACCTTTTGTTTTTATATAACTTTCACCAAACCCCACCACCACGACCTTAATCGTCTCCATCACATTTTCCGAACTAAAAAACAATATCAATTAGCGACAGTGGCGGATGCAGGTATAGTAGATTGGGGGCTCTTGCCCCCACAAAGCAAACAAAAAAGTTTTAAAATATCTTAATAATATTTAATCTTTTTTATAAAAACAGTTATTGCCACCATAAATTAAATATTTTTAAAAAATAAAAAAGTTAAAAAGTATCATTTTGAATTAGTTACTTTTAACTTTTATTTCTTCTTTAACACTAATATTTAAACAAATTACACTACAATATATTTTGAAAAGTAAATATCATGATACATATCATATCCTATTTTGAATAATTATGTTTATATATATACATATTCTTCTAATTAAAATATTTTATTAAAAGAATATTATCGATTATATTTATACACTCACTACATAAAATTTATGGATTCGACAATAATTATATATAATTTCGAATAATTGTGTTCGTATAAATGGATATTTTGTAAAAAATAAAAAAATTTATCAAAAAATATCTTTAATTATTTTTTATGCATACACTATGTAAAATTTCTAGAACTGTTAATAATTATATATTATTTTGAATAATTGAATTCAAATAAATAAATATTTTGGAAAAATAAAATACAATTTATTTTAAAAAATATTAGTGAATATTTTATGCCCCCACTACGTAAAGTTTCTGGATCCGCCACTGATTAGCGACATGATTTTGTACCAGATCTCTATATATAATAAAAAAACTCTAAAACATAACACCATCCAGTTAGATACAATTGTTACTTATATGTATGTTTGTTTTTTTTTTTTTCAAAACCCACAATGTCTACTCAAAGTCTATAGTGAAAAAGCTGTTTCTTTTTCAAGTAAACCTATCGATTCAAAGTTTCAATTCAATAAACCGACTGAAAAACCACATAACAATAGAAACCATAAGATTCATTATGTATGTTAATCGAAAATAAAACAGCATTCACCACCTCATGCTTGATAAATTTCATCTGATATGTAACCATACATTGTCGGCTTCAAACCTTTCATGCTTTTATTCCTCTGAGCGTGTGGTGTGTTCTGAGCGTAAAAACGTTAAGAAAACCAAAGAACAAACTCTATTGACTATATACAAATATATTGTTTGAGATGGAAGTATGTTGGGCCCATCAGTGGGCCAAACAACATCAATTAAATTAAGGTTTTTTCTTTACCTACCTCCTTATGGGGTCACCTCCAGCGAAAACCCCACTTTACCACTACTTCGGAAATGCATTTCTGAAGTTTTTTTTTTTCTAAATTTTCCCAGACTTCGGAAGTGCACTTCCGAAATCACCAAATGGGGGGTGTTTTCGGAGATGCACTTCCGAAAACACCTTTTTTCAGATTTTAGTGTAATTCGAAAGTACATTTCTGAATTATGCAGAAGTCTCTTTTTTTTAATGGTTTTTCTAATAGTCCCGTACGAAAGATATATTGCACATATAATATATACCAAACGAAAAAGCCGAATAAAACAAACGACATATCAACGTAAAATACGAATATAATAAATAAAATTCAAATAATATATACAGACCGAGTCATAGTGTGCGAAATATATAATCCGAATACAAAAAAAATAAACCCGAACCCCTATTGGGTATGCCTAACCCTCTCTCCCTGGGACCTCTTCTGCCGCCTGTATGCCGCCGCACGACCCGCATCAGTGACAATCCTCTCTATCACGACGACTGCCTCTGGACCGCCCTAATCAACGATACCTCGATCCAACGCGTCCCGCCCAAGCATCTCTATCCGCTGGCAGATCGGCAGGAGATCAATGGCGTGGTCATCCTTGGCCTGCTGGTTCTCCAAGATCTCCTCGTATGCTGGCCTAGGAGCGCCGGGAGTCTCAGATGTCATCAGAGGATGTGACACCCGATAGAACCATGTGACATACCCCTCCACACTGTGCCAGTCCTGGGTGACCTGCAAGCGACGATACTCCTCTGGAGCCACATGACGCTACCAATCCTCAAATGTGCCAGTGAGCTGCACTCGGGTCACTGTGTCGGGAGCAGCCTCAAAAGGTGACCTGGGTAACATCTGCACAAATCCAAACTGTCGCATGCACCGCTCAGGGAGATACCGCACCATGGTGTTGGTCTCGCATGCCAACCAGCCAGAATATAACGAGATGCTGTCAAAGGCGACAACATCAGTGTAGTCGCTAAATGGCCTCCAACTGATGTCATCGTGCATCGTGCGGTCGAGGTACCCACGGTATGGTCCCACTGCATTGTTCCCCCACCGGAGAACGTATCGGGTGGCCTTGGGCATGGCGTCCTCGTACTCAGGATCAACGCGGAAGCCCTGGATGCAGGGGAAGTAGGAGATGATCCAGCTCTGAAACACAAACACGATAATATATTAAAAATAAATACGAAACATAAATAAATGTGAAACAATTAAAATGAAACATAACGTCCGTAGTGTGCAGGATCCGGTCAACTGCCTGGTCCTCCTGTTGGAGGCCTCATTCAGCTTCTGGTATAGGTACATCAGAATAGTTGACCCCCAGTTCCACTGGTGAATGGTGGTCAAGTCCATGAAGTAGCGGAGAGCCTACCACAAAGATTGCAGCGCCTACCACAAACAAGAACCAACACCGGAGAGCGCAGGCACGGTGATACCCACAAATAGGGCGTTATCCGTCTCCTCGGATTTGGCTGCCGCCACCGGGTGGTTCTCAAAATATGCGCTCAGTGTGGTAATCGGATATGAGGCCCATTTGTCGTCTCGCACTCATAGTCAGCCATATCTGGCTCCATACCCAGATAGAGCGCCATCCACTCACTGGCTTCGATCCTCTGGATCCGGGAATGGTCCAACAACCTCCCTCTAATCGGCAAGTGGAGCAGACACTGCACATCGTGCAAGGTGATCTTCATCTCCCCAACCGGCAAGTGGAAAGAAGACGTTTTCCTGTGCCACCTCTCCACAAAGGCCCCCTGCATGCCGTGGCTGATGGTGGTATACCCCGTCATGCACAACCCACCTAGCCCCGAAGCTGTCATCGCGTCGTTAAACCACTGCGCCTCTGGTTTAAAGAGACTAAAAATCTTCCGGGCGTGGTTCACCCGTTTCAAAGTCTGTCTCTCCTGTTACAACAAAAACAAATAAAAAACACTGTTAATTAGACCGTTAAGAAAATGTTGAATAAACAACTAAATTAAAAACGGATAAATAATAAAGTCAGGCAAATTATAAAAAATACCTCTCCCCCCAGATACGTCGAGCGACGTGGTCGTGGTAGGTAATCAGCAAGGTCGTGTCACTGGGCCCTCCCGGGTAGCCCTCCTCCTGCTCCTCCTCCTCCCCGTGTGGAGGGTCAACATCCGGTACCTCCTCCGCCTCGTGGTATGTAATTGCCTCTTCCTCCTCCTCCTCCTCCTCCTCCTCCTCTCGTACCTCCTGCTGGCGGGAAGAAGAGACCCGAGCCAGACGACTCCTGGATCCAGATGAGGATGTACCCTCGTCCATCTGCACGGGTACTCGCACACGACGACCCCATCCCTGCGTCGACGCCAGCTGCGTTGCCCGCTCGCGTCTAGCCGATGCTGTCTGGATCTCTCTCCCCTATCTGATGTGTGCTGGGTTGCCTGCCATGTTCCTGAAACACAATTGAAATCAATAAGAATGCGAAACAATTGAAAAAACAAAAAAAAATTAATTCTGGACCACTTCGGAAGTTCATTTCCGAAACTGAGAATGGAGGTGTTTTCGGAAATGAACTTCCGAAACACTCCTGCGAAGCAATTTCTACAACTTCCATGGCAGACCCCAAAATCCAACATCAAAACTACATTTAATCATTCTAAACAACCTAAATAGCAGTACCAACCTACCCCAATATAATTTTTGCAATTTCTAAACACCCTAATAGAGATTTGAAGCATAGATCTAAAAATCGAAAAACTTACCGATTGAAGAGATTGAGATGATTTAGGTTGAGATTGAGTAGCTTTTGGAATGCCTAACTATAGACTACACACTTGCTTTTGCAAAAATTTTGAAGAGAGGAAGTTTGAAGATGATTTAGAGTAAAATGAATGGGGGAGGGGGGCTGTTTTGCTTAATCTGCAAAACGCGCATTTTTTCGGAAATGCACTTCCGAAATGCTGGTTTCGAAAATGCATTTCCGAAATAAGACAAATTTTGAAAAAAAAAAGGCGTTTTCGGAGATGCATCTCCGAAAACAGCATTTTTTTGCATTTCGGAAATGCATTTCCGAAATAAGGGATATTTTGAGTTTTTCGCCAGAGGTGACCAAGAAAGTAGGGAGGTGGGTAAAAAAATTTCCTTAAATTACTCCAATTTATTTTAATTTTAATAATTATATATAATAGCTCCGTCAATTAATATAATTAATTTATTTTAAAATAGATGTTGGGATATTTTCTAAAACAAATATTATTTTTAATATTATTTAATTTCTTTAGATCAAAAGGTTAACAATTAAATCAAGTGAATCATCAATATATCTTTAAATTTTAAAATATTTTAATACTTTTTACAATATTTATTCTTCTATTTTATTTTATCATTCAATATACTAATTCTACACTAGTTAATTTATTACAAATCAAATAAAGTTACTCACCTATATTATTTACAAATCAATATATTATTTAGGCTAAATTACAGTTTTTGTCCCTCTGTTTTGGGTTTTCCACGATTTCGGTCCCTCTATTTTCTTTTAAACAGTTTTGGTCCCCCATCCCAATTTTGATGCAACTGCTCATGCACTGTTCATGTACGGACATGCACTGTTCATGTACGGACATGTATTGTTCATGCACTGTTCATGGACAAAATTGGGATGGGGGACCAAAACTGTTTAAAAAGAAAATAGGGGGACCAAAATCGTGAAAAACCTAAAATAGGGGGACCAAAACTGTAATTTAGCCTATTATTTATTAAACAACGGTCAAAATTTCTATCCATTATTACATATTAGTAATAAAAAAAATCCCAATCTACTCTATAATACTCTTGCGCATTGGTCGAAATTTGTCGAAATTTTATTTTTATACTTTATTTTCGGAGGTATATCTTCGGAAATATTTTTTTTTTATTTAATGTTGAATTCTTTCGTAGATACATCTACGGAACCAATTAAACAATGTAAAATTCCGTAGATACATCTAGTGAACATTTCAACATTATCAATATTTGCTTGAGAAGTCCCCAGGGATGAGAGTAGAGATTTTCTAAAAAAATCCAATTAAAAAAATGTTTTAAAATTGAAAAAAAAATTTATTTTGGCACATGTTATCAACGTGCTATTTGGCGTAAGAGGAAAGAGCGCCATCCCGCCATATGAAACTGCAATTTTAATAGTTTTTCGAATTTGAATTTAAAAGGAAAACCACCTAACATTCAATCACATCACCAACTTCAAATTTAAAAACACTTCATTTTCATTTTTGGCTCGAACACTAAATTTAAAATCTCAAATCAGAAAAGATCCAACAAAATTTGAAGATTCAACAATAGTTTTTCTGTTAACCTCTCCGTTTACCAGAACAAGAACAAGAACAACATGATTGAAACACGCTCTGCAAAGAGAAAATCCAACCACCAGAATCAACCCAACAAGAAGAAACGTATCGTGTTAGGGGAACTTCCCAATTCAACCAATCTCATTGCTCCTCAAAAAAGCCTTAAAAATCTCAACCCCAGAAAACCAACACCGGGGAAGAAGAACAAGATCCCTAGTGAAGACTTCGATGTCCCAGTTGTTTCATCGGTCTACATGCATCTTCGCTCAATGGAGGTACCATATTTGTTTCAGTCTATGTTGTTGTTGTGGGTCTTGTAATACTGTTTAAAAATTGTGTCTTTCTTGTGTTTGTTATAATGACTTTGAGAGATTCTACTTGTTTTTCTTTCTTAGATGGAGAAAAAGAAAAGACCGATGATGGATTACATGGTTATAGTTCAGAGAGATATTACTCCGCATATGAGAGGGATTTTGATTGATTGGTTGGTTGAGGTTGCGGAAGAATACAAGCTTGTTCCTGATACGCTTCATCTTGCTGTTTCGTACATAGATAGGTTTCTGTCTTTTAATGATATCAATAGGACCAAGCTTCAGTTGTTGGGTGTTTCATCCATGCTCATTGCATCGTGAGTCTTTGTGAGGTTCTTTGAATTTTCTCAAATGATTTATCTTGTTCGGCATTGTGAATGATTTTTTGATTTGTGTAGGAAACATGAAGAAATTAGCCCGCCTTATGTGGAAGAGTTTTGTTTTATAACCGACAATTCATATAACAAAGTTGAGGTAAATATGTATACCATTTAGTGTTGTGTTTGTTGCAAAATAGTGAAATTACCAATATGATTAGACACAAATGGTAAATGTTTGAATAATTTAGGTTAGGGGTTTGATCCCTGGCCACTACGGATGAATAACATATGTGGGGAGAGATCAATCTGTTCAAAATATCTCAATTACTTCAAAGGATTAGTTTTTTATATGGTTGTTCGAGTATACTTTGATTTACCAAATAAATATTTAAATTTGTTTTGTAATTGTGCCAATGCTCACTTACTTTGCTATTTTTTTTGTTGCTATCATTGCAGGTTTTAGAGATGGAAGCTAACATACTCAAAACCCTAGAGTTTGATACAGCCAATCCAACTGTTAAGACTTTTCTAAGGCAAGAGACTGACAAATCTGTTTGTTATTTTGTTTTGCAAATGTTAATTATGTAAAGAATTTTGAAAGGACAATAGGCTAATTATGTGAAGTTTATGTGATACAGGAGGTTTAATGATATTGCCTGTGAGAAAAAAAATGTGAGTTTGATTTTTCATATCTATGTTTTTGACATTTCAAAAGTGTTGTTAAGTATTCTGATTGAAGCTTGTTTGTCTGTTTGTTTTTCTTTTTCTTAGGTTTCAAGTTTGCAGTTTGAGTTCTTGAGTAACTATCTTGCCGAGCTAAGTTTATTGGATTGTGTTTGTTTGAGGTTCTTGCCTTCTTTGGTGGCTGCGTCTGTCACATTGCTTGCTCGATTCATTGTTTGGCCTAAAGCTTCCCCTTGGGCAAGTATTTGATTAAATAGCTAATAATGTACCTCTTATGTAAAAGAATTAGTATTGCCAATAAACATGTACAATTCAATGCATTTATGAAGTTTATTCTTTGGTCTGTTGCAGACACCAGCCCTGCAAGAATACTCTAGATATAAACCAGATGAGTTGAAAGAATGCGTTCTCATCTTACATGATTTGTATATGGCTAGAAGGGAAGCTTCATTTGATGCTTCTCGAGAGAAATACAAGCAGCATAAGGTGATTATTTTTTAATCTCATTCCCTAGACTTTATTATTACATTATCTTGGCAAGTTTAATGACATGATATCTGTATGATGCAACAGTTTAAACATGTGGCAAACCTGCCTTCGCCTCCTCTTTTACCAAGTTCTCTGTTTGAAGTTGAGTGAAGTAATTAGATGAAACTTGGTTAACTTTTTGAAGTGGTTCAACTTTCTGATGGATCTGACTATATTTTATGCAAGAAGCATGCTACATTGGCAGGGGGCTTGAATATGACTTTACTAAGAAGTAATTATGATGCCGAATATCAATTCTGTGGAGGTTATATGGTATATAAAAGTTAGTTTAATTGGCTATTAAGTTGTGGTCAAGACATCCATACTTTTTTAGCCTAGTTAGGCATTGAATATGTATTAGCTTTAATTCCAGTTGCAGTCTACATTGTAAACTTCCACTTTAGAAATAGCAAGGGTGGTTTGTCTTTGTGCTGACATACAATGTACATTGGCGTCTTTTGTTCATCATGAAAATGTAAATGTTTCTCTATGTTGATAATTTCAGTGTACTTGTTACTGAACCTGCTCTAAGCAGTTTATATAAGCTATTTCTTAGTTTCTTTTCTGATAATAATTTAAATGTAATTATAGATGCTATTCAACCTGAAGAAAGCACTTTATGTAGCTAATTGGCAGCTTCTTTTTCGATGATAATTTCACTGTGTTGTTGTTGATGTGTTTTTCTGTTTATGTGCAACTCTTGATAGATGGTACTAGAAACAAAGTTCAGGTAGTTGCTCACAAGTCTCACCTTAGTAGAAGTAGGGGTGGCAAAATAGGCATTCCCATTTGCCCACACTTTTTCATAGGGTGAGTTAATGTTTTAGGCCTGCACTCTCTACTATACATGTCTCATCTCGTCCCGATTTTTGTTGGCTTTTGTGGGTACAGACATTAAAGCAAATTTTGTAACTTTTAGGTTTTAGTGATGTGGGACCCATTTGGTTTTCTTGACTCGGCTTTTTTTGTGGCATGTGCCAATGTTTTAGACCCATATTTTCTTATATATTGACTTCGCCCAACCTCATATTTTACCAACTTTTGTGGGCAGACCTAAATGGAACGGGAATACCCATTTTTTACCCTAAATAAAAGGGCATAACTAAATTTATTATTAACTTTAAATTTAGTATAATATTAATAAAGCATTTGCAATGCGATTTGTTTATTAATGATATGAATCAACTTTCACTGTAAAAATAGTGCCAGAAGATGTTTTTTTAAAAACTTAATAGAAAACCACACTCACAAATTGTTCATTTTAAATTGACATGTCATAAACATAGATACTAACACATCTAAATAATTTTATTTTCAGCTACTAGCTGAGAAAGTGCAAATGTATTTCAACTTTCTAGTTTTCCAGAAAACATGTACAAAGGGATCATAAATCTTGTTTGAAGTTGATCATGATTACTTATTAAAATATTTGAGGGAGAAAATTGAGCAAATTCTGTTCAAGTAGTTCGTCTTCTCTTGTTTCTGCAATTGACAATGACCCTGCAAATAGTTCAAACATCAATGTACAACATTAGTTTCAAATTATAACAGAACTATAGTAATTTATACTAGGAATATATTCAAGTAACTACCTGAATGATAAACGTTAGTCCAATAGGCCAAACTGGTGTCCAGATCATGTCCAAACCCAGGACTTGGTGTATTATTAATGTCAGCCTCTGCACCATCCTTGCGACTAATTTGATAGTCACGATCCATGTTTGCAGTATGCAGAAGGGTTGAAGTTGGCGTCACCATATCCACAACAGTGTTTAGTGATTGTTGATCACTGATTGCAGAGATAAGAGCAATGACCAATGAACAATTTGATACAAATTCACTGGGAATGGACAATCGAATCAATGGCGAAAAAAGTACTACCTGAGAGGAGGAGGAGGGTCATAACCATTCACAAAGTTCAAAATCTGGTCATTGGTAATAGTATCTCCTGAAAACCAGCCTAATGTATTCTCTGTAGTTCCAGAAGAAGATCCATCTACATCTACAGTTTTTGTAAGATGTACCTAATCATAATAATTAATTTATAGTTGCATGTTGCAACAAATAATTAGCCATCCATGTCATCATGTGTGTAGTTTTATCGGCTAGATTTTTACGTAGCGTATGTTAGACAAGGCAGTTTAATCAATATATACCTGTGGTGATGCATGAGAAATTCGTTCTTCCAAAAAACGCTGTTGAAAGAAAAAAAAATCAAAGTTGCTATAAAACAGCAGAAGCAAGTTTTGGTATATCTTTAGTTACTATAAAACTTACTTTTCGCCGTTGTACTTGTTTTAAAGTTTCTTGAAGGACTTGCTCACGATGTTCAGCCTCATACAATGTGGTAATTTCCGAAGGATCTCCTTCGAATATCCTAAAATTATACCATTTAACAGTGATGAACGATGAACAAGGTCTATTCCTCAAGAACATCTCATAATCTAGTTTTGGTTTTTAATAAATAAAATGATAACCTTAGTCGATTCATCATATCTTCCAATTGAGACCTGCAAATAACAATTTCTCTTTGAACCTCCTGAAGTTAACATAGATTTTTCATTAGTCTATCACACATATAACATCATTTTGATAATATGCTATGCTTATAAACAAATACCTTGAGTTTTGTGTCCGCAATCGTCGCGCTGCAATGCAATATGATCAAATTATTTCGGAAACAAAAAGTGGTTTCTTTACTTAGGAAATACTAACCAACCATTAATAGAAAAGAGTTATAGGAAATACCTAGGAGCTTGACATATTTGATCGGTTTCGGCTTTCAACTTATGAAGAAGCTTTCTAATATGCTGCACAAACAATCAAATTTCGCAATTACAGACCAATATTTCCAACGACATTTGAAAATTGATGTTCAATTTGAATTAAAACATTACCATATGATGTAACAAAGGCCAAGAAAATAAACAACTCACCTCATGATTATGCATCCTTCATAGTTGCACCATAACAAAAGTTGTCACAAATCAAACGTAGCACCAACATTATGATACGTAGCACCAACATTATGATAAAATATAAAACATAACTATAAAGCACTATAAGAGTATGAACAAGCCAATCTTACTTACCTTCCACGTTCACTATCTGGAAGATTCATATAACGATCAAGAATTTCTTCAACGCTTCAGAGCATATATTAAAAAGTAATTAGGTTTTCAATTTTTTTTTCTTTCAGAAATATATATACAAGATAAGAAAAGACAAAAAAAGAAGAGATAAATACCTTCTATTGCCAGAAAAGAGAGTGGCTCTACCAGAAGGAGAAAACATGATGAGAGCAACATCAACATCACATAGAACAGAAAGTTCATAAGCTTTCTTCATTAGACCATTTCTCCTCTTCGAGAATGTGACTTGTCTATTTGTTATGTTCTCAATCTTTTTGATCTGAAGCTTCACTCTCCCCATCTATTTCAGTTAATTCATGATGCGAAAAGTGATTTATATAGGAAAAAAAGTAGCAGCATTAAACACGTACGTCTTAAATATGACTCAATATATAGCTATATAATTATAATATAAATAATTATTACATATTAATGTTAGTATAGTTTTGGTCAATTTAACCACACGTTACAATAAGTGGAATGCATTGGGAAATTATGTGTCGACAATAGAAGAAAATAAGGAAAAAAAAAATTGTTTGTGTTAGGCATTTATAGAAGGTGACATGATAAAAGGGGGAGAAGAATGAGATTGATGTTGGTTTGTATGACGCAGATAAGGATCAAAGAATGTATTAAGCATATTACAAGTTACTGGATTATATTAATCTTGTATAAATCACTCGTGTTGTATTTTTTTTTTAGTTTTATGTTTTTTTTAATTGTCATTTAGTACGAACTTACACTAAATCAAAACGAAAATCGTGTTCAGAATTTTTAATTGTCATTTAGTAAGAACGTACACCAAATCAAAATGAAAGTCGTCTTCAGAAAACAAGGAAATCGTGTGTTTGATTTTAAGAAGTAATATATCAAACACATTTGTTCAATGTTTCGTCAAGATTATGTTATTATGTGTGGCGAGTTTATGTAGAATAGTGCTAGCGAAAATTCTTAACACATTCACACATTCAACCCACTTATTTTAAATTTATATGGATTCCATTGTATTTATATCACCTACATGATTTAGTCGTGCCCATGCAAATTTAAATAAAAAAATTGTTGAAAAACGAATATAAAAATCTTTTAAGTTTGATAGAAATCTTGTATAAAATTGTTCATATTATATTAATCATGTGGAAGGTTTTTTTTTTCCCTTTAAACACAAATTCCAGCATAAACCGCTCGAATTACATGCTTTTTCAATTTGACAATCTCTCTCTTTTGAATCATCATTATACAAAATAATTATGTAAAAGCTCAAACCAGGATTCAATTACATTGTGCAAAATATTATCCTTACAATTCAAGTTACAATTTGGAATCTATCAGGTCTCTCTTTTTACAGTAAGTTTTTGTGCATGTCTCACATGCTTATAGTTTATTATCGCATGCACAATTGAAAATCTATCAGGTTTCTCTTAGATATAAAATATGGTCACACTGCAATCAACTTCATAGCCTCTGAGCAAAAGCGTTGTTCCATCGCTAGTTCCTCCACATTCAGTTGACATCCTACCTCTATATTAACAAAATCAACAAAACATATTAGGGTCTGATAAGATGTATTAAGAACCAAAAGCAAAATATTACAATTCAATTTTTATTTTATCTAGATAAAAATGCAGGGTAGTATTTGTGTGATTTACCTTGACTACAAATTGGTATAGAACTGTCTCTTCCATGCTACTGATGTTGAGATGAAGAACTTCAAAAGAAAAACTTTCTAAAGCTTATATAATCCTTGAAATTTGACTTGGAATTCTTTGAAATATCACTCTTAAAATCAAATTTGGACCTGAGATTTTCACTTCTACATCTGCAACTGAAGAATTGTAGCTTGCTCCTAGCTCCTTGAATTGTATGCTTATTCAATAGAAGCATTTAGTATGCTTATATACATAAGTGATACATGCAGTAATTATCATGTCTGCCCAATAGAAGCATTTAGTATGCTTATATACATAAGCTATATTATGTTTTACCAAGGTGTAGGCAATTTACCAAATTCTTCTGAAGGTATCATTTTGAATTCTTTCAGTCATTTTCCTTTTCATTTCAAAGATAAGGAATTTGTTTGTTTGTGCTGTTACTGGTTGTCCTCCCAGGCTGAAGATAAGAAATTTGAACCAGAGATCGATTCAGGCGCTATACTCATTTCAGATCATTTAAGGTATATTCTGAATATTTTGATTTTTAACAGGAGAGGCATTCCCTTCACCACTTCTAGTTACTTACTGAAATACTTTGTTTCATGGAAGCTATCTAGCTGATGCCATCTACAAGAAACCAAAAGAAGCTAAGCCTTTTTATGTTCGTGTTATTGATGACAAAAATGTTGCTGCATTTGATCTCATTGTCCCAGAGCTATAACCGAAAGTGACCGCCATTATGGTGTTGTGTGTGGACGGTGACAGTGTGACGCAATTCTGTTAGGTGTTAAAGTAGTTTAGCATAACAATGTACATTTATAAATGTTGCAGAGATGCAAACTAAATCCTCTTACTGAATGCAGAAACATATTTTTAAAGGTCTGGTTCAGACCTATATACCAACATTTATAACAATAGACAAAATTTGAAAAGATTGCATGAGAGAATCATCAACATTAAACAAAAGCTTTGCCGCAGTTTCTTTCACATTTTCTTACTACACATTTCTTACTATCATTTTAAGTTCCAGCATAATTGCGATAATCACAAAAACCAAATGCTTTATAAGTAGGCCAGTAGACCGAGGTGATGTTCGTTTAACCAAACTTGGCCTTTTCCCATGCTTATAACCGTGTCTAAAGCCAACAATGCAAGTCCAACCATACCTATAGAAGAATTATGATACTTACTTTGTACCAAGTCATCAAGTCAAATGACTGCTTTTGAGAAACTAACTGTCCTTAAAGCCAATCAATAGAGGAAGTTCTCCCGAATGACTTCACCTTTAAGGTCAACCTAAATGAAACATGAATTCAAATTAATCTCAAGCAAATCCAATCAACCATGAAAAATAAGATAGCAGGCCAGGTGAATGCTTGAAGAACCTTGTATGACCATTTCCTCAAAACCTAGATTCAAGAAAACAATTACATCCATCAAATTTTAACAGAATGAACCATAATTCTTGTCACAGTGCTCAAAATGAATCATGATCTTATTTTCTCTTAATCACCATGAAGCCAACACCAAAAACAAAAGAATATGAACATGACAACACCAAATCCAACACTTTAATCTTAGGGGGAGAGTAGCTTTCTACTCAATTCTCAATGAACATGACATTTTTAATAAAAGAATATGAATAAATAACACAAATAATAATAATAATAATAATAATAATAATAATAATAATAATAATAATAATAATAATAATAATAATAATAATAATAATAATAACATTATGATTTTAGTCCAAAACACAACCACTTTTGAAATTGATTGATTTTGCCACTGTTTTACAAGGAAAAACCAAAATTTGATATCTCTATTTTATAACTTTTCACTATAACATCAAAACCTTTCGGCCATCCTAGAAGTAACCGCTCTCAATTTAGAATAAACTTTTGCAGCCGGTGATCCCATAATTAAGTAACATAGAGAATCCCTAGCAATCTTGATGTTTGCAAAAGATCCAAGAATATGAATCTTGGTGTCAGCAATCACAACTCTCGTCTTGGACGCATTCTCAATTGCGAACTTAGTCTTCCCACCTTTTCCAGACAATCTTCCAATAGCACGGGACAAGTGATCGCCTCGAAGTGTCTTAACATCCTTAATCTCAAAGGACTCAACATAGAGCTCATCGAGCCGCAGAATAGCAATGGCATCTATAACATCGAAACCCAGCATGAATGCATGGACGAAATCAGCACACTTTTGGAGATTACTGATGTCAGGAGTGTCGTGCCTTGTCTTCAGCTCAACTTTACGCGCCTTTAAATTCATTCGGATGTCGATTTTCATATGCTCGTATACAGGTGTGTAGAGGGACGGATACCTTGCGAAACTGGACTTGGCCACTAGACATTGTTGGAAATTATTAATACTTAATAATATTTAATCACCATGGGTGTGTTCCAAAATGACAAGAAAATATCTATGTGAAGTTTGTATTTTGAATATGAAAATAGGCAACACTTCGTGAAGTGTTGCAATAGGTTGTTTGTAGTTTGAATCATAAATATGTAACACTTCGTGAAGTGTTGCAGAATGAAAACATGCAACTCTTGGTAAATGTTGCAATAGGCCAAGCATTGTAACTTTTGGAAAAGGAACTGTTTCACGAAGGGTCGCTACCTTATGAAACAATACTAAAGTGGCCTATAAAAACCTCATTCTTGATTCAAAAATATATAACAAAAATGTACATTTCATAAGCCTATCATCTTCACTAAAATTCCAGACACTCTTCGCTACATCCGAGTTTTCGTCGGTCTTACGCAAACTCGATAAAAGGCTGAATTATCCTGGGTATTCCTGCGTTCCAGACATATTGAGAGTGCTTGAAATACTATAAGGAAAGTGTTCCGTACACGATTCTAGCCTCGATTCCATTCGGTTGAAATTGATTTTTCTAACAATCTTATAGTATTTTGCATAATGGCAATCGAGGCTTCCATTTCAAGGATCAAATGAGAAATTGTTATGCCATGGACATATTCTAAACACAAGAATAATCGCTATTTACGATCCGGGTACGTTTTATTCTTTCTCCGAGAAATTCATAGAATTGTGAAAAATTATAATATCAAGATATTATGAAATTTTATTAACAACCGATACAGAACCTTAAATTATTGATATTATGATTTTTCGATAATGATTAAGATATATAATGTACATAAAATAGTTAATTTTTAAAATTGTTGTAATAGTGATTGCAATATATGTTATATTTCTTGTGTTGATATAAAATATGGCGTAATGGACGTAAATATGACATGTATACTTAATTATGTGGATTTCGTACTGTGCATTTTGAACTTTTGATTTCGTATAAATGTTGTAAGAAACGAAACACCGCATGCATAATATTTTGTAGCTTTGATATAATCATCAGACACATATTTGATTTTCAATCATACGACATACAAGTAAGGTAGATAAATGAAATGGATAAATCCTAAATCCTATATAATGATTTACGGTGTTATACGGTAATACGAAAGTTTGAAAATATATATGAATTCGGAACGGAGCACTGTATATATTGTTTATAGAAACATTGCTCCAATATATGTGTCGTTTGGTGGTGTGGTTTGGCAATACAATAATGATATATAATTCATAGAAAGCTGTGTCAATATACCCGTGGTTTGGCCATATAATCTTCAAACAAAGCACATCATCAATGTATATAGCAGGTATATACATAATACACCTATTGCATTAGTGTATGATAATGATTTATGAAAACCATCTAAAATAAATTCATATTGGTATTATTTTAATATCTTTTGCAAAAGGTTTCTCTATCATTACAGAATATATTTTAACCTCTGTTTCCATATTGATATATTTCAACTTTTACAATTATAATTGGTATGTGAACTAGCCGTGAACAAGTTCTGGTCAAATATTTGTTTATTGGCATATCTATGATAAAAGCTAAATTGAAATAGAAAATTTGAAATTTTAAAGTATGGATTGGTTGATTACTAAAGTAGTCAAATTTATTCATAATTTCAAATTGTGCAATTGAGTTTTGATTTATATTCTATGTGAATAACATGTTGGTATTCAATGAGACTTATTATAATACATATAAGGACCATTTAAAGATGAATCAAGATTTATATAGATTTTGAATTTGGAGTCTAATGATTGAATTCTGAGATGTGGAATTTTTATTTATTTATTTTGAACCTTATCGCGGAGGATAAGGAATTCGAATCGTACAAATAAGAACCTTGTGAAGAAGGTTCTCTACGGATTGTTGAAATACAAATAGAAAGTTCATCAATGATTGTTGAAAAACAAATCGAACTTAGAATTGGCAGAAAGTCTAAAAGGCCAAGGATTTAGGACCGAACAAAATCGATTGTCGGCATATTTCTTGTATTCAATAGAAGAAAAATGTGAGAATTTTGTTCGTAAGATTCCTATTATTCTTCAAGTGGAAGATGATCATAAAGAGTTACAATGAAGATGTAATTTCAAGGGACTTCTCTTGGAATGATGTTATCCAAGATGAAATGGAATCAACAATGTCAAATCATACTCCTTTGGATGCAAACGGATGTTTAGAAAAGGTATCATAGTGATGGTACATTAAAACATCTACAAGGGTTTTAGACAAAATAAAGATGTTGATTATTTTGACACATATGCACTAGAAGCAAGCATAATGAAAATTATAGTTTTGTTTGCATTAGCTTCATCAAATAAATGTCAAAGGACATTACTAAATAGAAATCTCAATGAGGAGATTTATATGGAGCAATTATAATGTTATATTGTTCCTACTGATGAACAAAAAGGTGTATAAGCTTGTTAAATCCTTGTATGAATTAAAATAAGCACCGAAACAATGACATTAAAAGTTTGACTTTGTCATTGTAAGATTCTCCGATTAAGGAGGAGACACACAAATTAAGGGTGATACACATAACTTAGAAGGAGACTTTTCAATCTAATCAAAACACAAATTCAAAGAGTTTGTCATCATCAAAAAGGGGGAGATTGTGAAGAATATATCTTATTTTTAGTTTTGATGAAGACAAAGATTATAAACAAAGAAAAGGATCAAAAGTCATGCACATCAATGATGTAGTTAATCAATAAGGTTGAACATAGAAGTTCAAGAGAAGATTTGAGAGAAGTGAACATAACTAAGGTACTCATTGCAATTCATACTATTTATTTTAAATTGCTCATAATTTTATCTCTCACTTCATCTAAAAACCTTCTTGCATCATCATGCATGATTATCTAAAAACCTTCCTCTTCTAATTCTTGTGATAAGTGTTTGTACACAAATTCGTGTGAGAATATTGTGATATTCTTTTGTCTCCATGTTGATTATATGATTAATCACTCGCAACGAGATGAATGGAATTTCAGAAACAAAGAGGTTTCTAACTTCCACATTCAAGATGAAAAATCTTGAAATAGTGGACACTCTTTTGGAGATCAAAGTAATGCAAAAATAGTGGGGGTTATGAACTTAGTCAAAGACACTTTGAGAAAGTTCTTGATAAGTTCAAACTATCACGTTTCAAGAAAGTGAATATTCAATTTGATCTTAGTATCAAATGATGATGGAAGAGTCATGGCTATATTTAGAATACACAAGTGAAATTGGTTTTCTAATGCAATGTACTATATGCGATATAGCAGTTACAAATAGTAAATGAGTAGATTTACTAGAAATCCAAATTGTGAGCATTCGAAGGACATCACAAGGATTTTGATTATCTTTTAAAAACTAAAATCTTGACCTCCATTATGGTAGGTTTTCTATCATATTAGAAGGATATACCAATATGAGTTGGATATCGAGTGTTGGAGATCATAAAATTACAACTGAGTGGATATTTACACTAGTTGTAGGTGAAATTTCTTGGAAGAGCAAGAAACAAACATGCATCACTCTCTTGACCATGGAACCATGGTGTGTGGATCTCGTTTCCACTAATAAAATAAGTTAAATGGTTGAGGGACCTTCTGGCGGAAGCTCCATTGGCTAAATACAGTGTTTCAAAGGTGTTAACACAATGTGTTAGTCAAGCCAATTTAACAAGAGAATTCAGATAAGTATAAAATAGAAAGTCTGGGCACTGAGGCCTTAGACATTCGTGAGAAAATTGATTAAAGATGCAATCATTTACTTGCATATATACGACCGATCTATGATTTGGGAAATTCATTTACTAAGCCACTGGCCAGAGACTTAATAAAAACAACCTCAAGATGTAGGAGGTTGAAACTCCTTGAGTAAGAGTTCCGACAACGGCGGCAACTCAATCTTACGTTAACAGAACATTAACCTCAAGATTTTCAATGGGTAACAACAAGTCATTGATTTGGATAATTGTCAAACATTTCGTGGTAATGTTGACCTTAAAACGAGGGTTGAGTTTTATTTCAAACTCTTAATGAAGTTTCAATACCGAGGGTACGTGTCTCATGGAAAAAGACACAATATGAACTTCACCTATGTGAATTTCGAGATGGTGCCGTCTCAAAGTGAGAGTTGGAGTTTCTCTCATGAAAAAAATTCATGAAACAGGATAGCACATGGCCATAAATAAGTGCTAGGCGAGAAATGTAGGCGAAGAACCCTTAAAGAATGTGTGTAACGTAACGCCGGTATAATCATATGGATTAATGGTTTAAAAGCATTTCTACCTAATATTCCGATTAGACTTTGCGTTATCCTTACTAAGATTAAGTTTAAAATCGAAAGATACTTAATTGTATTAACATTCTTTGTTTCCCTTTTTCTGGAATTGATCTTGTCATTATTAGAACAAGTGGGGGATTGTTGGAAATTATTAATACTTAATAATATTTAATCACCATGGGTGTGTTCCAAAATGACAAGAAAATATCTATGTGAAGTTTGTATTTTGAATATGAAAATAGGCAACACTTCGTGAAGTGTTGCAATAGGTTGTTTGTAGTTTGAATCATAAATATGTAACACTTCGTGAAGTGTTGCAGAATGAAAACATGCAACTCTTGGTAAATGTTGCAATAGGCCAAGCATTGTAACTTTTGGAAAATGAACTGTTTCACGAAGGGTCGCTACCTTATGAAACAATACTAAAGTGGCCTATAAAAACCTCATTCTTGATTCAAAAATATATAACAAAAATGTACATTTCATAAGCCTATCATCTTCACTAAAATTCCAGACACTCTTCGCTACATCCGAGTTTTCGTCGGTCTTACGCAAACTCGATAAAAGGCTGAATTATCCTGGGTATTCCTGCGTTCCAACTCTAAGACATATTGAGAGTGCTTGAAATACTATAAGGAAAGTGTTCCGTACACGATTCTAGCCTCGATTCCATTCGGTTGAAATTGATTTTTCTAACAGACATCTCGTGAGGCTTTAGAGGCTCAAATTGAGGCTTTGGAGGCAAAACTATAGTGCCCACTTCCATTGAAGATGATGCCTCGTTTAGCTGCATCGTGAATTGCAGCAGATAGAGAAGGTATGGGGAAAGAAGAATGGAAAATCACGAACAGAAGGAAACCAACAGGGAACAGAAGGTATGGGTTTTAATTTTTTTTTCGAAATTTTGTTTTTTTATGTGAAATTTTGGGCTTTAAAGTACAACCAATTGGGCCATTTTGTTTTTTATGTAAAATTTTGGGCTTTAAACTACAACCAATTGGGCCGGGTTGAAAGTATTTTAATGAACAAGCATATAAATAAATAAATAAATAAATAAACACAATACAATAATAAGTTTTAAATGAAGTAATATTTTTAACCGTCAAAATTACTAGATATGATAAAAATATAATAGAATATAAATTAGGAGATGAATATGATATAATATAGACAAGAAAAACTTATTCTAATCATGTGTTTGGTTCATTCATTTGTAAAACAACTATATTAGATAAGGAAAATAAAAACATGTATATATAATATATAAATGATAAAACTATCCTTGCAAGAAAATATATTTAGTTTGATAAAAAATAAAATTAGTATTCATATTTTTAAAATTTTAATAATTATTTTAGTTTTAAATATTTCAATTAATTAGGTTTTAATTTTTTATATTATATAAAGTTAAAAAATTACTCTTAAGACAATTATACATATTTTTTAAAAAAATATTTATTAATATTTTTAATTTAATATTAAATTGATATTTATTTATATTTTGTCATATTTATTTTTTTTATTTAAAATATATTTTATAGAGATAAATTAATAAATTATTTTCTTATTCTATTCTGTCAGATTCTAACCCAGCTCATATTCAGGATAACAATTTGAACTAGTGAGACAGGATAAGATAAGTTTTAAGATTAAGTTATCATATCATGTTGGTCATCAAACACTGGATTGCAATAGAATATATGATACATATATCCTATCACGTCTCTTATCCTGCGAACTAAACTGATCCTTAATGATTTTGTTATAATGTGATATTTATTTGTCATTGACGTGTAAGGAATTTTTTTTACCAATAACTATGATTTAAAATTAAAATACATTAATAGCCAGATTTTTTTAAAAATTATGCAAATAATTAGATTTCAAAAATGATTAAAGTGTGTAAGGCATACGAGATGACGCATGCATCTAAAATTGCATGTAGGTGCCATATGAGATGATGCATGCAATGCCAGTAAGCCATGTGGGATGGCACATGCATGCTTTGTTTTAGGAGGCACCATCTCATATGGCGCATGAGCGTATGTGCATTTTTCATAAATAATAGCTCATTCCTCCACCATTCTTTTCACATCTTCTCACTTTTTTTCTAATTTTTTGTCCTTCATAGACAAAATTGTTTATTATTATTTAAATAGAAAAACAAAAAAAAAAACAAGATTGCACATAGGCGCCATCTGAGATGGCTTCCCAGACCATGCATGCACCTATGCGTCATCTCATCTGGCGCCACCATTCAAAATTTATATGCATGCACCATCCCATTTGGCTTACACACTTTAATAATTTTTAAAACCTGGTTATTTGCGTAATTTTTTTAAAAACTTGATTATTGATGTATTTTAATTTCAAAATATGAATATTGCTAAAAAAATCACGTATAAGTGTTAACTAAAAATAATGCAACAGAATAATTTATTTAGAAAAATAATATTAATTTAGGTATGCAAATATATCATCAATTTATTTTATGACAGATTTATTATACCAACATATGTTGTTTATAGTCTTTACAATAATAATCACATAAGATAAGAATTTATTGGACACATGTGTTTCTTAAAATAAAGCTTTTAATCTCAACCCTCTATTTTAATCTAAAGGCCGATAAATATTTATTTCATTCTAGTATGGTATCACAGTCAAGTTGGTAGTTAGATAGCTACTTGCATTATCTTTTAATGGATTTTCTTTTGTAAAAAAAAGAGTTATTTTAAAGTTTTACTTATTTTACTATTTATTTTCAACCATAACTCTGAACTTTGAATTTCTTTAAGGGTACCAGTTGATAGTGTATGATCCAGGTCGTAAGTCTCGAGAGGTGAGGCAGTAAAATTGTTGGTTTATCATACTACAGTTGTCGTTAAGAAAACAAACAATAAAGGGGACAATAGAGATAGAGAGTAAGTGAGAAAATTGAAAAATAACCACTTGGATAAATGAAAGTTAATCGAAAAAATTTAAGGTAGCAAGAACTAAGTTTCAGTCACTAACATTACTATGTGAATTGCACCTTAACTCACTAAAAGCCTTGATGATTTGATACATGATTAACTTTCCAAAACCAATAATTAGAAATTTAGGAGGTGGAGAATAGATTAGTAAATTGGTCCATGCCAGAAATTAAATTAAAAGAAATCTATAAGATTAGTATTTTTGATTTTAAAAGCCAAAAGATTATTCGTAGTATTAAATTTGCTACTTATGTCAGCAACAAGCATGAAACTATTAATTTGTTAAACAAAAAGTTATTAGAAAAACATTATAGAGAAGGTTATCATTATATCCATCTAGGATTAATTCAGATAGTTGTAAAACCATTACATAAAATAGGGTTAAACACCCCTATAATGTTATTCTACGAGACATTATAATTACAGACTTTCATAACTCAACTATTGCTATAGTTGAACCAAATCTTAATGATGGTCTAGTCTACTTTAACTATCATCCTAATTACTCTAGGAGCTTAGGTGATTAATTCATTAACAACTCATTAGTTATATATGTTCAAGATCTAAGTGATAATTTTAATCCCGGAGTTGCCAACATAAACATTATTAGTATAATTACCTACAAAGTCTCTAATGTTAATCACGATTTTAAATCACTTAAAACTACTTCAAGGAATGAAACTTGTGTTATTGAAGCAAATATTAGTAGGTCTAATGTTTTGACCCCAAGGATACTAGCTGCTTCAGAATTATAGAAAAAAATTCCTCAAGAACGGATATTAGAAAATATGGTTAAATCTGAAAAGAAAGGTCATAACTATTAGAGATGTTATTCAAGATATTAATGGACCGGTAAGGATGAGGATGAAAAGAAGCCAATCTTATTGCTATCATTAGTATAATAGCATTGGGTCAACATCCAGTGCTAAAAATTCGGTTGACTCAACAATTAGAGTAAATCTTACAGGAGTAAACTTTGATCCAACAATTCCCCAACCAATATACTTGGAGAGAACCTCCAGGTCTCCTTATCCAACTAAATCACAAATACTAGGTGTAATTACACATGAAGAATTATTTGTCACAAACAAAGCTTGGATTAGAGCTGACTTTGAGGCAGTTTACAATTTAAAAAAGAGAAATAGGTATTTTCAACTTTCTCTAAAGATCAAAATCAAATGTATTAGCAAAAAAAAAAAAGATTTTTAGAAACACATGAAATTAATATCTATTTCTTTACTTGGTTGGAATTATTATGTTTAGAATAAGAAATAGAAAACCTTTTTGCTGTTAAGATGTACTTAGATGCTAATGTTAGGATAAGTACCAAATGGAAAACTACTAAGAAAGAAATAATAGAGTCAGTTTATCCATATTTAGAAACTATTAAAATTACCAGTTCTAAGGAAAACATAGAAATAGAAGATTCACCATTTAAATCTATAACTAATCTCATAGATTAGAGAAAAGACATTAATAATCTGCATAGTCAGATGTCCCAACAATTAGATAGGATAGAAAAATTTGTCCCTCAACCAAAGGACGTTAAAGACTACAAATTAGATCATATCTGACCTATTTATCAATAACATACTCCTTCTAACCAAGAGTTGAAAGGAATGAGTTTAAATCATGATACTAATCATAAAATAGAGGAATTAGTTACCATACTAAATACCTTAAACATTGGAACTTCTTCAGGAGAGATAAATACTTTATTTAGAGATGAATAATACGATAGTATGGTGAGCAAATTAGGTGGTAGAGCCCCAAGATCTGAAACCTAAAACTATTATCCTAGGCCTTCATTTGCTGATGTATTGTCGAGTGGAACATTGACAGTGCGCCTGCCAACAAGTTTTAGTGCAAACCTAATTGTTGAAATCGATGTCCCGGACATGGATTTTGGGGGAATTCTAAAATAAATATCTCCGAACATGAAAAAGGAACAAGTTGTCAGATATTATTATGGAACTTGGAACCCAACTTAGTTAAACTATAGTACTATACAAAAAATTTATCTATTATTTTGTGTATTACAAAATTTCAAGATGTGTTGTTTTCAAAAATATTTGTATTAAAAATAGATTGCAAAGCTGCACAAAGTGTTTTACAAAAAGATGTTAAAAAATTAGTTTCATAACATATATTTACTAGATGACAAACATTATTTTCTTGTTGTGATTTTGAAATTGGGCATATTCAAGAAATTAAAAACTCATTACCAAATTTTCTAACAAAAGAATTTTTACAGGAAAATCATGAGTAAAAAATCAGTTGACCCCATAAATGATGGCAATTTCTTTATGTATCCATATAGGGTGGAAAACAACCCATAATATTCCTAAAATACCCTTCGGATATGCATATCCGAATACACCCTTTTTATTTGGAATTTTGATTAATTCAGATATGCATATCCGAAGACACCCAAAAAAAATTGTCAGAGGTTTTTTTTTGGATATGCATATACGTAAAAACCCCAAAGAAATTGAGAAATTTAGGATATTTGTTAACTCAGATATGCATATCCGAATTAAACAAAATCCCAAATTTCTTTGGATTTTATTTTAAATATTTATTCCTTAAATTTTATATATATATATATATATATATATATATATATATATATATATATATATATATATATATATAAATTAATTAATTTTATAAATTCATTTTAAATATTATCTAATTTTTTTGTCATAATATATACTAACTTTGTCCGTTTTAATTAAATGGTTTCAGTTTAAAAGTTGAGGAATTAATAACTAACTTTAGAATATTTAATGAAAAAATAAATAGAAAAATTGTATTTAGAAATAATTTATTTAATTTTTTAACAATTTAAAAATTATTATTTTTAATGCAAAATTTTCTTTTTGAAAAATGCAATAATTTTATATTTGATTTTACAAAAATGGTATATATTATTATCTAAAATATAGAAGAACCAAATAATTTATTTTCTCAATAATTTTCTTTAATTAATTATAAATTTTAATTTTGTAATAATTTTTTTTAATTAATTTAATATAAAAATAATGTGTTGATTTAAATATTTATTAGGTTAATATTATTATTATTATATCTTGATTATAATGTTATATATTTAATAATATATTTTAATTAATACAATTAATTATACTATTAATTGTATTGATGCACCTTGATTTTAATTTTTTAATAAATAATAAGTTATTTCGGATATGAATATCCGAAAAATCCCAACACCAAAAATTAGAATATTTCGAATATACATCTCCGAATATACCCTTTTCTCAAAAAAAGGTCGACTTCGGATATGCATATTTGAAGTCAATTTTTTTATAAGAAAGTGTCTTCGGATATGCACATCCGAAATTACCTCATTTTTTTTTAAAAAAATGTGTCTTCGGAGATGCACATCCGAAATATAGAAGAACCAAATAATTTATTTTCTCAATAATTTTCTTTAATTAATTATAAATTTTAATTTTGTAATAATTTTTTTTAATTAATTTAATATAAAAATAATGTGTTGATTTAAATATTTATTAGGTTAATATTATTATTATATCTTGATTATAATGTTATATATTTAATAATATATTTTAATTAATACAATTAATTATACTATTAATTGTATTGATGCACCTTGATTTTAATTTTTTAATAAATAGTAAGTTATTTCGGATATGAATATCCGAAAAATCCCAACACCAAAAATTAGAATATTTCGAATATACATCTCCGAATATACCCTTTTTTAAAAAAAAGGTCGACTTCGGATATGCATATTTGAAGTCAATTTTTTTATAAGAAAGTGTCTTCGGATATGCACATCCGAAATTACCTCATTTTTTTAAAAAAAATGTGTCTTCGGAGATGCACATCCGAAATATAGGAGTATTTTAGGGATTTCACAGCGGATCTTTAAGAATGTATATGAGTGTAAATTTTTTTTACCTAAATGATTATGGTCCTCCCATTAAAGATAAGGAAATAATGTTAGGTTTTTCATCTTTTATTTTTAAAGTTACCTCTTCTATTACTCATACTCCCATGACAACTACTAAGCCTACTTTATTAACTCCATTAGCTTTTACCTCTCAAATTACTAGCTCATCTATCCAGAAAGCTCAACATCTAAATTAGCCTTCTATACCCCTCCTTCTTCCTTACCAAAATCAACCTTTATTACCAAAGATTTGTCTATACCAATATTACTTTTAGAAACAGTTTACTGTCCTCCAAACTCTTCGTTATTACAAAATATTTCAAGGATTTTTCCCTCACGTTAATTCTTAATTTCTAAAGACCAATCTAAGACCAGAAAATTCTACGAATTTATCTTGGTAGATTTGTAAGTCTATTACTCTTACCCATTAGATAGATCAGAATGATAAATCTAAAATTAAGTTCTCCAAATTCAAAAATAATAAGGTATTGTCTCCTTCTGATTGGAAACGACCTCCATCAGAATTAAAATCCTTTTCTAGAACTATTACTCCACAATACTATTCTTACTTTGATTACAGGACGCTTGGTTCAACTTTTTGTCTATTGAATCTTTCAAACACACTTGGTTTATATGGTTCAACAAGGATATTTCACTTAGCTTCCCTAATTGGTTTATTCAGCGGTTCCAAATTATTGGGCCAATTTTAAAAATATTTCCTGATTATGCCTCAAAGGCATTCTACAATTTTACAGACATAACTACTTGTCCTCAATACAAGTCTTTATTATGTTTGTGTGCTATTTTTGAAATTACGTGGATTGCATCCTGGACCTTTTCAACTGAACCATTGTGGGAAAGGTCCTCTTCTACTCAATTAGTCAAAAAAAATTATATTAAATGGTGGTCAAAGTTAGATCCAAATTTTCTTTCTCCATCAAGATTAAATTCTTGGTTCAAGATCAATATCGACCTTTGTAAAGAAAAGGCTATTTCTCCAGAAGATACATGTTTCCTGTTAGATCGATCAAAATTACTTACCTCTTTATCTGCTGCTTCTAGCCATTCTTAAGCAAGATTAAATAAGCTATGATTATTTTATCTAAAAGTGATAGGGCTTATAGCACTTCTCTCAAAATATTAATGAGGACGATTGTTATGAAATTATAAATCTTTGAAAGTTAGGATCTTATAGATCATTCAATTATTTCGTAGATATAAGTTCAATTATGATAAAGATAAGATTATAAAGATTTCTCTTGTCAGCATTATTTTGAAGATAAAATTAATTAAGATGAAAATAAGAATATAAAGACAACAACGACCATTCTTTTACTGGCTTCAATTATCTTTGAATCAAACTTATTTTTGAATTATTGATGATATTTTATTAAATTTTTTATTTTATTTCAATTATTCATGCCATGTTGACCATTACCTAAAAAGTTTATGCTTAATTTATTTTAGTTTGAAGGATTTGAATCCTATGGGATCATTTGATTTGTGTGTTGTGAATGAAAAGATGAACATTAAACAAGTGTATATATCCTATTTGTTGAATATTAAAAATGACTCTCCACATAACTTTACACATTATTATTAATTAATATTAAAAGGGTTATTTTTATCTTTTAAACAAAAAGACGATGTATCTTCTAGTTTTTGCACATTTTATCGTAGGGCCGTAATATTGAAAAAGATTTATGAATTTCTATTTAATTACAGTTTAATCATAAAATATTTAAAACCATGTACGATAATCCACTTTGCAAGTCCTTAAAGACGATTTCGATTTATTGCATATAGGAATTTGGTGTGGTTTCCAACTGAAATCGTGACATGTTTAAAATTATGAATAAAACCTTCAATCTGATGCTTTGAATATTATTCTTAGAATAAATATTTCTAATCCAAAATGGACCATTTCTTTTGCTAAATGTGCCTACAAGTACAACATAAGTTGCATGGTTTCAATTAAGGTTGCAACTATTGTCGAATATACATGGAATATTGCACATGCCAAAAATTTTACCACCCCACCGACTGCTGTTTCTTTTTAATCTGTGTGTTTTAAAATAACCTTGTTTATAACTTTTAAGCGAATAAAGTTGTCAAAAGATTTTATACTTTAATAAATTAACTTTATTAATCTATATTTTTTTAAGTCATAAATAGTATAAAATAGTATACATTTCTATTTTAAAACAAACAATGGATTGAATTGAGGAATTCACACAAATTAAAAAATTGTATAAATAAAAAAGAAAGCATGACATTCCCTGTCATAGGAAAACAATACAATTTGTGGAAGAAATTTGCAAAAGTTGGAAACTGAATAGAGACATGCTCATGGCTGTCAACCACAAAAATGGTCAAGCATCATGTCATGGAATCCATAAAGAGACTCACAGTGGAAATGTTTTTAGATACCCCACTTCATTTTTCCTTTTTTCCCCACTAAACTATAAGTTGATTTATCATATGTATAACAAAAAATATGTTTACCTTTTTTTTTTATGATATCCAAAGTATTTGTTTTTTTTATTATTTTAATTTATTCTTAACATTTTAGTGAAATTATTTATATTTTTAATATCGATGAAAGGATCAAAATGACATATAATAAAAAAAAACAAAAAGTAATTAATTAATAAATTAATTATGGAAATATCATTTTAATTTTTTTTACATTTAATTCTGAAAAAGTTTATGAATTTTTTTATTTTATGCCAAAAAAAAATTATTATTCGAATCTTTAATACACGTGCTAGGATACAAATTAGTATATAGTAAACTTAAAATGATACTAATATTTATTTTTTTTGAAAAAATAATATTAATATCAATTGCTTAGAAAACTTTAATTTTTTAGTTTTTACAATAAAAAACAAAAAGATATTTAAACTAATCAATATTTTAAAATTAGACCGATCATCAAATCAATGTCGTTTTATTTGACAAAAAATTAAACATTTAAGGTGTTGGTTTTTCAAAATTTCCAGTTTCATTAACTTTTATCAATTTTGGGTGATTCTAACTAATCTCTATTAATTTAATATTTTACCCAACTCAATAGTCAGAATAAATTAATAATATGTTTGATTTTCAATTCGATTATCGATCCAATTTTTAAAACAATTAATTTTGTGTTAGGCATATGCATCTCATTTTATTTTGTTTAAAATAGTCTATTTATGGAACTCAAAAAATCCATCTAATCTAATACGGAGTATGGATCTAAAAAGAGATTACTTTTAGAGTAAAAATTTCCTGCAACTACAATCAGGAGAGGGCTATAACCAATTGATGTCAGAACTGATCCCGAATCAGACTAAACCGATGATTATAAAAAAAATCACTCCATTAGAAGTCTAACATATGTAAGAAGTAAAATTAGGTTGCTTATATAGTAAGAAGTAAAAAGAGTTTACTTCTAGACTAACAATATATAATTAGGGGTGTTTGCGGTGCGGTTTGAACAATTTTGACTTAAAAAATTATCCAAACCGCAAGAGAAAAAAGTGTGTGGTTCGGTTGACTTTGAAAATAAAACCGAACCAAACCAAACAAATGCAGTTTGGAATGGTTAGGTTGGTTCGATTTTTTATAAAAAAAATTATTGAATCATACATACACATATATATGACAATATAACTTTGTCTTTAGTCATTTATGTTTATCAAATAACAACAAAATTCATCATATTTGAACAAAAACTTTTTATTTAATATACAAAAATAAAATTAGAGAAAAGTGGAATAAAAAACAAAATATAGTAGCATAAAACATTATAATGAAACAAAAACACAGAGGAGATGAAAGATTAGAGAAGATGAAAAAGAAAGAGCAGATGAGAGGAGAGATCAGAGAGAAGATCGAGGGCCGATCGAGTTGGATGCGAAACTTCAAAGATCGGAGGCCGGCGTTATCAAAATATTGACTCATCCTCACCTACCCGTGTTTAACAATATCTAACTTTAATTTTATGATATGTGATGATTGTAATTTCCATGTTCTATAATAAATCGAAGCATTGTCGTTTGTTTCATGGTTTCTGTATCAGAGAAGATTTCGGAAGTACATATCCGAATTCTTTCAAGGGGGTGAATTCGGAGACGCACTTCCGGAAACACATTTTTTTTTTGGAAAAAACTTTATTTCGGAGATGCACTTCTGAAAACACATTTTTTTACAAAAAAAATGTGTTTTCGGAAGTGCATCTCCAAAACCACTTTTTTTTTTCTTCATAAAAACTTAACTTCAGAAATACATTTCTGAAATAAATAGGCATCTTAAGAATTTCAGCGCGGGTGACAAAAAGACTAAGGAGTCTAATAAGAAATTCTCATAATAATCTTCAATCTTAGAATAAATATTTCTAAGCTAAAATGCACCAATTCATGTACCAAATGGACCTGCCAACATAAGTACATAATAAGTTGTATGGTTTCAATTGGGGGTGCAACTATTGTGGAATATAGATGGACTATATTGCACATGGCAAAATTTTACCCACGACTGTCAGTTCTTTTTAATCACTGTATTTTAAAATAACATTGTTTATAACTTTTAAGCAATAACTATTTTAATAAATTTGCCAAAAGATTATAATTTAGTAAACTAACTTTTTTTAAATAATTTAGTGATTAAAATTTTATTTTTAAATATAACTAATTAAATAATATAAAAAAAACACATCAAACAACACAACACACATCTATGCATAGTTATAATATGAATTGATTTAAGGGAACTTTAATAAATTAATTTTACTAATTGATATTTTTGACTATTATAAATAATACTATAAAGTAAAATGCAGCTCTCCATTTTAAAAGAATGGATTTAATTATTCAGTCAAATTAAGAAATTGTATAAATAAAAAGGAAAGCATGACATTTCCCTGTCATAGGAAAACAATCCGATTTGTGGAAGAAATTTGCAAAACCTGGGAACTGGATAGGGACATGCTCATGACTGTGAACCACAAAACGGTCAAGCATCATGTCATAGAATCAATAAAGAGAATGACAGTGGAAATGTGTTTAGATAGCCCACTTCATTCTCCCTTTTTTTTTTTTTCCCACTAAACTATAAGTTGATTTACCATATGTATAAAAGAAAATCATGTTTACTTTCTTTATTGAGGGTCGCTATTTATACACCCAATATCATACACTTATCCAGTAACACCGTATAAAATACTTTTTGGCATGTGCTTGTTTTCAGAATAAAGTAAAAAATAATGATTAAATATTAAAAAAAAATCAAAACCGTAATATACTACGGTGTAGGTGTCACTTAAATTGTAAGAATAACATTTCTCTTCTTTATTATATCCATAAGTATTTGTGTTTCTATTCTTTTCATTATTTAATTTCAGGTGTGTTTTACACTCAAATTTTTTTTATCCGGTGAATGATATTTTTTTTAATTATTAGTGTCGTGAACAGTACATGTACAATAATTTTTATTGGTAAAATAAATAATAGGTAAAAATAAGGAGAACAAATTACATTTAAAACTTATCAATAATTATACACTTGTCATATTTTTATTAGAAAATAGTACAAACCATACATAAAAAATTATAATAATTTAATTATACAAACTTCCTCTAAATACAGGAGTCATTTTAATTTTGGATTATTTTTGCTAAAAATAAAAAAAAATTAAATTAAATATTATATTTTTCAATTCACTCTTATTTTGATCTCTCAACTAGGTTTTTAGTTGAAGTTATTTATTTATATTTTTGAAAAAAAAAAGCTTTTTAGTTGAAGTTAAGATAAGGTAAAAAAAAACTATTTTTCTTTTTGAAAAAAAGCTTTTTAGTAGAAGTTAAGGTAAGGTAACTTGAAAAAAAGCTTTTTGAAAAAAAACTATTTTTTTAATGTGGGTCTTGAATAGTAAAGTTAAAGAGAATTAAAATAAGTTTGAGAGCTGAGCTTATCTAAATAGTTAACTTTGAAGAATAATATGACAATTAAAACAATTTTATTTATTCTTGTTGTATCCATAAGAATTATATATAGACAATATTTTTAGCTTTCATATAATATAAGTTTCATTTTAAAATAATATTTGTATTTCAAGATATTATCATCAAAAGTAGGTATTATGAGCAAATAATGAAATATTATAACTTAAGTTTCTAACATATATTTTACTATGTTGAGTTTGAATTTTTTTAATCAATAGAATTGTAAATGATTTTATCATCTTTTAAATGGTATAAATAAATATGAAAACTAAGTCTTGATGTCTTCATGAAACTTATGTATCGAGCCAGTTTATGAACCAAACAAATTAAACTATATATAGTTCAAGTTCAACTCATTTATTTTATGAATTTAATTTTGAACTCAAGTTCGACTCATTTGGTTCATGAACTAAGTCTAACGAATTAATTATTAAATTAAGTCTGAAATTATTTTCGAGTTGGTTTGATTCATTATCAACCCTAGATGTAATCTTTGACCTACATTAAAGTTGGTAGTCTTTCAACTTCATTATCATCAATTCCTAATAAACATGACAAGTCTCCAAAGTGTGATGTTGTCTTGAGAATAGATTATGTGAGTGATAAATTAAATTCTAGTGACCCAAATGATTTTGATAAAGATTAAGGACTAAAATATGAAGTATTTAAGATGAATTCGTTAATAGTAGTACGAATTATAAATTCAAGGTTTTTGTTCATGCACAATTATTTTTAGTGAGGACAATTATCAATTATAAATACAACTTTAAAAAATGACGATGATGATGATGGTGGTGGTGTTGGTGACTTGACACAAGAAGTGGAATCCAAAACTGAAAGTGAGTATTGCTTTGATTTAATGCTTTTGAATAGCAGCACTATATTTTCAACTTTTTTTTAAAGCTTTGGCCATTATGCTTTTGAATTGTAGTATTATATTGGCAACTTTTAAAAGGATTTGACCTTAATGCTTGTGGTGTTGTAATGACATCTTATTATTAGGCTAAGATCTTATATTTTGTTAATGCATGATCATAAATGTTTGATTAAACAATCTTTCTTATTTGGATGGAAACTATAAGTTTACCGAACTATATGAATTTAAAATATTTTTTTTATTTTCAAAAAATTAATAAATTTGATTTTTATTTTAGATATGGATGTTCAAATTTTGAATTTGTTTAAAACTATATGAATAAAAATATTAAATATGGATTTATTTAAAAATATATTGATAATTAATGGATTTTAAAAAATTAAATATTAATATGGATATAAATAACCAATTAATTTGAGTATCCTTGAACAACTGAGACATTAATCATATGTCTTGTATACTTGTGAAACTCATTCATTCCAAATAAACATATTTCAAATTATTTTTATTAGTCTCAACTTTATTCATTTTTCTTATTTTTTTCTACAACAAAATCATTTTATCTTTACTTTGATTTAATATTTAAGCTGATTGTATTAAAACTAATGAAAACAGAAGAAAAGATTAATGAGATGTTGGATAATTGTTTGAAAAAGTCAATCTTAATGTTTATGTGTAGCCTTTATATTTTGATCAAAATTAATGTATGATCCTTTTAAATTTTAAAATTAATATTTTGGTCCTTAATTTTACCACTTTTAGATTTTTTTAATCTCATCACCTGCACCATCAATGATGTAAAAGTGATGCGACACAACTTTCATTTTTTCTTAATTTTTAAAATTTTTTCATTACTTTATTCTCGACTTCGCTTTATATATAAGTTTTGATATCTCAATATAAACTCTGCAAAAACAAGACATCTCGATTTCAAGATCAGAAGCACCATTGCTTCATCTTCAATGGTGATGCCATTTTATAAAAAAAAAATGGTCCAACAAATATAAAGTACTTAAAAATGACTAAAATCCTATTTTATAAATTTTAAAAAATAAAATTAATTATAATCAAAATAGATATTTTCTTTGAAAGCATAAAATAATCTACAATGCTGCAACTATTTTTTTCTTAAAGTTTTTATTAATATATAACCCATATTACTATGTGTCTTTTTAAACTAACTTTGACGACCTTAATTTCTTTGATTGAAAAACTATTGGAAGCCTTAGACACTGATGATTTATTTTTCGTTGGAGGAGATTGGACATCATACTTAGCACATAAACTTTTTGTTATATGGACCATAGAAAAATGACAAATGACAGCTTGGTGCATAGGAGAAAACAAATTTTGGAGGAGGAAGAAAGAAAGATGAATGGTAAACAAAATTCCAATTTTGGAAAAGTGAGAAAGAAAGATAAATGGTACTCCTAAACAAAATTGTGTTGTTTTTTGATCGTATAGTTT